>NW_012293244.1:0-6803 GCF_000151885.1 Dipodomys ordii | reverse complement strand
CAGCGGTGACACAACGGGACTCAGCAGGGGACACTGCGGGACCCAGCGGGACCCAGCGGGGACTCAGCAAGGACACAGCGGGGGACACAGCGGGACACAGCGGGGGACACAGCGGGACACAGCGGGACACAGCGGGGGACACAGCGAGTGACACAGCGAGGGATACAGCGGGACACAGTGGGGAACACAGAGAGAGACACAGCAGGACCCAGCGGGACACAGCGTCGATACAGCGGGGACACCGCAGGGTACACAGCTGTTGACACAACGGGACACAATGGGGGACACAGGGGGACACAGCGGGACACAGTGGGGCACAGCGGGGACAAAACAGGAGACACAGTGGGGAACAGAGCAGGACACAGCGGGGGACACAGAGAGGAAACAGTGGGGACACAGCGAGACTCAGCCGGGGACACAGCAGGGGACAAAGCGGGACACCACGGGACACAGTGGGACACAGCGGGACACAGCGGGGTCACTGCGGGACACAGTGGGGGACAAAGCGGGACACAGCGGGACACAGCGGGGACGCAGCGGGACACAGCGGGACACAGCGGGACACGGCAGGGGACACAGCGGGACACAGAGGGGGACACAGCGAGGACACAGCGGGACACAGAGGGACACAGCGGGAGACAGAGCGAGGACACAGTGGGGGACAAAGTGGGGGAAACAGCTGGACACAGCGGGAAACACAGCGAGGACACATCGGGATCCAGCGGGACACAGCGTCGATACAGTGGAGACACAGCGTTACACAGCATGGTACAAAGCTGTGGACACAACGGGACACAGTGGGGGCACAGCGGGACACAGCGGGACGCAGTGGGACACAGCGGGACACAGCGGGACACAGCGGGGACAGAGCGGGACACCGTCGGACACAGCGGGACACAGCAGGGGACACAGCGGGAGACAAAGAGGGACACCACGGAACACAGCGGGACACAGCTGGAAACAGCAGTGACACTTCAGGGACACAGTGGGACACAGCGGGGGACACAGCGGGACACAGAGGGGGACAGAGCGGGACACAGTGCGGGACACAGCCGGACACAGCAGGGGAAACAGTGGGGGACACAGCAGGACACAGCGGGACACAGCGAGGGCACAGCGGGACAGAGCGGGACACTGCAGGGCACAGCGGGGGACACAGCGGGACACAGCGGGGGACACAGCGAGGACACAGCGGAACACAGAGTGGGACACAGTGAGGACACAGCGGGACACAGCGGGACACAGCCGGGTCCCAGCAGTGGACACAGCGGGACACAGCGGGGGACACAGCGGGACACAGCGGGGGACACATGGAGGACTCAGCGGGACAAAGCGGGACACCACAGAACACAGTGGGAAACAGTGGGACACAGCGGGGAAACTGCGGGGACACAGGGAGACAAAGCGTGGGACACATAGGGATACAGCGGGGGACACAGTGGGGGACACAGCGGGACACAGCGGGGAACACAGCGAGGACACAGCGGGACCCAGCAGTACACAGCGTCGATACAGCAGGGACACAGCGTTACACAGCGTGGTACACAGTTGTGAACACAACGGGACACAATGGGGACACAGCGAGACACAGCGGGACACAGCGAGGACACAGCGGGACACAGCGCTTACACTGCGGGGGACACAGCGAGGGACACAGCAGGGGACACAGCCGGACACAGCGGGACACAGCGGGGGATACAGGGGGGACACAGTGGGACCCAGCGCGGGACACAGCGAGGACACATTGGGACACAACGGGGACACAGCGGGACTCAGCGGGGGACACAGCAGTACACAGCGGGACACAGCGGGACACAGCAGGGGACACAGAGGAGTAAACAGCGGGACACTGCGGGGAACACAGCGAGGACACAGCGGGACCAAGCGGGACACAGCGTCGATACAGCGGGGACACAGCAGGACACAGCGGGGTACACAGCTGGGTACACAACGGGACACAGCGGGGGACACAGCGAGGACACAGCAGAACACAGCGTGGGAAACAGCGAGGACACAGCGGGACACAGCGAGACACAGAGGGACACAGTGGGGACACAGCAGTAGACACAGCGGGACACAGCGGGGGACACAGCGGGACACAGCGGGGAACACAGCGAGGACACAGCGGGGACACAGCGGGGACACAGCGGGGACACAGCGGGACCCAGCAGGACACAGCGGGGCACACAGCGGGACACAGCTTGGGACACAGCGGGAACACAGCAGGACACAGCGGGGGACACAGCGAGGACACAGCGGGACACAGCGGGACACAGCGTGGGACAAAGCGGGAGATAGCAGGGGACACAGCGAGGACACAGCGGGACAGATCGGTGACACATAGAGGACTCAGCGGGGGACACAGTGGGGAACAGAGCGGGACACAGCGGGACCCAGCGGGGACAAAGCGTGAGACACAGCGGTGGACAGAGCGGGAGACAGAGTCGGACACAGCGAGGACACAGCGGGACACAGCGGGGACACAAAGGTGGCTCGGGGGGGCCACAGCGGGGGACAAAGCGGGACACCACGGACACAGCGGGACACAGCGTGAAACAGCGGTGAACCTGCGGGGACACAGCGGGGTACACAGCTGATGACACAACGGGACACAGTGGGGGACACAGCGGGACACAGTGGGGCACAGCGGGGACAAAACGAGAGACACAGTGGGGAACAGAGCAGGACACAGCGGGGGACACAGAGAGGACACAGTGGGGACACAGCGAGACTCAGCCGGGGACACAGCGGTGGACAAGGCGGGACACCACGGGACAAAGTGGGACACAGCGGGACACAACGTGGTCATTGCGGGACACAGTGGGGGACAAAGCGGGACACAGCGGGACACAGGGGAGACGCAGCGGGACACAGCGTGACACAGCAGGACACGGCGGGGGACACAGCGGGACACAGAGGGGGACATAGCGAGGACACAGCGGGACACAGCGAGACACAGCAGGGGACACAGCGAGGACACAGTGGGGGACACAGTGGGGGAAACAGCTGGACACAGCGGGGAACACAGCGAGGACACAGCGGGACACAGCGGGGGACACAGGGAGGACACAGTGGGACACAGCGGCGACACAGAGGGTACTCAGCGGGGGACACATTGTGGGACAAAGTGGGATACCATGGGACACAGTGTTACACAGCGGGACACAGCGGCGACACTGCGGGACACAGCAGGACTAAGTGGGGGACACAGCGGGCCACAGCGGGCCACAGCGGGGCACACAGCGGGGGACAGTGGAGACAGAGAGTGGCCACAGCGAGACACAGCGGTGACACAGCTGGACACAGCGGGGTACACAGCGGGACACAGCGGGCACACAGAGGGGACACAGCGGGACACAGCGGGACACAATGGGAAACAGTGGGACAAAGCGGGAGACACAGCAGGACACAGCAGGCACACAGCGGGGACACAGAGGGACACAGTGGGGACAGAGCGGGACACAGCCGGACACAGCGCGACACAGCGGGGGACACAGCGGGACACAGCGGGACACAGCAGGGAACAGATCGAGGACACAGAGGGTTACACAGCGGGACACAGCTGGGGAACACAGCGGGTCACAGCGGGACACAGCGGAAACACAGCTGGACACAGCGGGGTACACAGTGGGACACAGGATGCACACAGTGGAGACACAGCGGGGGACACAGCGGGACACAGCGGGTCACAGCGGGGGACACAGCGGGGGACAGCAGAGGACAGAGAGGGGACACAGCGGCGACACAGAGGGGACGCAGCTGGGGACACAGCGTGGGACAAAGTGGGATACCACGGGACACAGTGTTACACAGCGGGACACAGTGGGGACACTGCGGGACACAGCAAGATAAAGCGGGCGACACAGCGGGACACAGTGGGCCACAGCGGGGGACAGCGGGGGACACAGCGGGACACATTGGGCTACCCAGTGAGGACACAGCGGGACACAACAGGGGACACAGCGAGGACACAGCGGGGGACACAGCGGGGGACACAGCGGGACACAGTGGGGAACACAGCGAGGACACAGCGGGACACAACCGGACACAGCGTCGATACAGCGGGGAGGCAGCGTTACACAGCGTGGTACACACTGTGGACACAACGGGACACACTGGGGGCACAGCGGGACACAGCGGGACACAGTGGGACACAGCGGGGACAAAGCGTGAGACACAGCGAGGGACAGAGAGGGACACAGCGAGGAAACAGCGGGACACAGAGGTGACACAGCGGGGACTCAGCGGGGGACACAGTGGGACACAGCGGGGACACTGCGGGACACAGCGGGGGACACTTCGGGACACATTGTGGGACAGAGCGTGGGACACAGCGAGACACAGCGGGGACAAAGCTGGACACAGCGGGGTACACAGAGGGACACAGCAGGGACACAGCGGGGAAACAGCGTGACACAAAAGGACACAGCTAGACACAGCGGGGTACACAGCGGGACACAGCGGGACACACAGCGGGGACACATAGGGACACAGCGGGACACAGCGGGGACAGAGCGGGGACACAGTTGGACACAGCGGGACACAGCGGGGGACAGAGCGAGGACACATTGGGACACAGCGGGGACACAGCGTGACTCAGCAGGGGACACAGCAGTACACAGCGGGACACAGCGGGACACAGAGGGGAAAGAGCATGGACACAGCGGGGGACACAGCGAGACACAGCTGGGGACACAGAGGGGTACACAGCGGGACACAGCGGGGAAAAAAGCGAGGCCACAGTGGAACACAGCGTGGGACACAGCGAGGACACAGCGGGACACAGCGGGACACAGTGGGGACAAAGCAGTAGACACAACGGGACACAATGGCGGACACAGCGGGACACAGCAGGGGACACAGGGAGGACACAGCGGGACCCAGCGGGACCCAGCCTCGATACAGCGGGGACACAGCGGGTCACAGCGAGGTACACAGCTGGGAACACAACAGGACACAGCGGGGGACACAGCGAGGACACAGCGGGACACAGCGGGACACTGCGGGAACATAGCGGGACACAGCGGGGTACAGAGCGGGACACAGCGGAACACAGCTGGGGACATAGCGGGGACACAGCGGGACACAGCGGGGGACACAGCGAGGATGCAGCGGGACACAGCGGAACTCAGCGGGGGACAAAGCGGGAGACAGCGGGGGACACAGCGAGCACACAGCAGGACACAGCGGCCACATAGAGGGGACTCAGCGGGGAACACAGCGGGGGACAAAGAGGGACACCACGGGACACACAGAGACACAGCGGGACACAGCGGACACTGTGGGGACACAGTAGGACAAAGCGGGGGACACAGCGGGACACAGCGGAACAAATCAGGGGACAGAGCTGAGAAAGAGTAGGGCCACAGCGGGACACCTCGGTGATACAGCTGGACATAACGGGGTACACAGCGGGACACAGCGGGGACACAGAGGGGACACAGCGGGACACAGCGGGGACAGAGCGGGACACAGTCGGACACAGCGGGACACTGTGGGGGACACAGCGGGACACAGCGGTGGTCCCAGCAAGGACACAGCGGGACACAGCAGGGGACACAGCGAGGACACAGCGGGGGACACAGCAGGAGACACAGCGGGACACAGCGGGGAACACAGTGAGGACACAGCGGGACACAGCGGGACACAGCGTCGATACAGAGGGGACTCAGCGGAGGACACAGCGGGGGAAACAGCGGGGGACAAAGTGGGACACCACGGGACAGAGTGTGACACAGCGGGACACAGCGGGGACACTGCGGGGACACAGCAGGACAAAGCGGGGGACATAGCAGGACACAGTGGCACACAGCGGGGGACACAGCCGGACACAGCGGGGGAAACAGTGGGGGATACAGTGGGACACGGTGGGACACTGCGGGGGACACATGGGGAACACAGCGGAACACAGCGGGGACACAGCGGAACTCAGCGGGGGACACAGCCGTATACAGCAGGACACAGCGGGGACACAGCAGGGACACAGCGGGGGACACAGCGGGACACAGCGGGACACAGCGGGACACAGCGGGGAACACAGCGGGACACAGAGGGGAAAACAGAGTGGTACACAGCGGGACACAGCTGGGAACACAGCCGGACACAGCGGGGTACACAGTGGGACACAGGGGGCACACAGTGGGGACACAGCGGGGGACACAGTGGGACACAGCGGGTCACAGCGGTGGACACAGCGGGGGACACAGCGGGAGACAGCAGAGGACAGAGAGGGGACACAGCGGCGACACAGAGGGGACGCAGCTGGGGACACAGCGTGGGACAAAGTGTGACACCACGGGACACAGTGTTACACAGCGGGACACAGCGGGGACACTGCGGGACACAGCAAGATAAAGCGGGGGACACAGCGGGACACAGCGGGACACAGCGGGGGACAGCGGTGGACACAGCGGGACACAGTGGGCTACCCAGTGAGGACACAGCGGGACACAACAGGGGACACAGCGAGGACACAGCGGGGGACACAGCGGGACACAGTGGGGAACACAGCGAGGACACAGCGGGACACAACGGGACACAGCGTCGATACAGCGGGGAGGCAGCGTTACACAGCGTGGTACACACTGTGGACACAACGGGACACAGTGGGGGCACAGCGGGACACAGCGGGACACAGTGGGACACAGCGAGAACAAAGCGTGAGACACAGCGAGGGACAGAGAGGGAAACAGCAGGGGACACAGCGAGGAAACAGCGGGACACAGCGGTGACACAGCGGGGACTCAGCGGGGGACACAGTGGGACACAGCGGGGGACACTGCGGGACACAGCGGGGGACACTT
>NW_012293243.1:0-2633 GCF_000151885.1 Dipodomys ordii | reverse complement strand
TCAGAACAGCAAGGACACAACGGGACACAGCGGGACACAGCGGGGGACACAGCGGGAAACAGCGCGGGACATAGTGGAGGAAACAGCGGGACACAGCGGGGAACACAGCGGGACACAGTGGGACACAGTGGGGGACAACGGGGACACAGCGGGACACAGCAGGGAACAGAGCGAGGACACAGTGGGACACAGCGGGACACAGCGGGGTACACAGCGGGACACAGCGGGGACAGAGCGGGGACACAGCGATGGACACAGAGGGATACAGAGGGGGACACAGCAGGACACAGCGAGGGACACAACCGGGACACAGCGGGACACAGCAGGGACACAGCAGGACACAGCAGGCACACAACAGGTACACAGTGGGACACAGCGGGTGACACAGCGGGACTCAGTGGGACACAGCGAGGACACAGCGGGACACAGCGGGACATAGCGGGGACACAGCGGGGACACAGCGGGGATAGAGTGGGGGACTCAGTGGGGGACAGAGCGGTGGACACAGCTGGATACAGAGGGACACAGCAAAGACACAGCGGGACACAGCTGGGGACAAGCAAGGACACAGGGGGACTCAGAGGGAAACAGCGGGGACACAGCGGGGGACACAGCAGGGTTGCGCAGGGACACACTGGGGGATAATGGGGACACAGCAGGACACAGCGGGGGACACAGCGGGGGACACAGCGGGACACAGCAGGGGACAGAGCGGGACACAGTGGGGGACACAGTGGGGACACAGCGGGACACAGCGGTGGACACAGAGGGGACACAGCGGGACAGAGCGGGACACAGCTGGACACAGCGGTGACACAGCGGGGGACACAGCGGGGGAAACACCTGGACACAGCGGGACACAGCAGGGACTCAGCGGGACACAGCGGGGACACAGCAGTGACACAGCGAGACACAACGGGGACACCGCGGGACACAGCAGGGCCACAGCGGGGGACACAGCTGGGAACACATTGGGACATAGCAGTACACAGCGGTGGACAGCGGGGACACAGCGGGACACAGCGGGGACACAGCGGGGACTCACCGCGTGACACAGCTGGAGACAAAGCACGACACCACGGGACACAGGGGGACACAGCGGGACACAGCGGGGACACAGCGAGGACAAAGCAGGACACAGCGGGGACATAGCGGGACACAGGTGGACACAGCGGGGACACAGCGGGACACAGCGGGTGACACAGCGGGACACAGCGGGACACAGCGGGATATAGCGGGGGACACAGTGGGGGACAGCGTCGACACAGCGGGACACAGCGGGACACAGCGGGGGACACAACCGGGACATAGCGGTGACACAGTGGGACACAGCAGGAACACAGCAGGGACACAGCGGGACACAGCGGGAAACAGCAGGGACACAGCAGGACACAGTGGGGACACAGCAGATACAGAGTGGGACACAGCGGGTGACACAGCGGGACACAGCGAGGACACAGCGGGACACAGCGGGACATAGCGGGGACACAGCGGGGACACAGCATGGATACAGCGGGGGACTCAGCGGGGGACAGAGTGGTGGACACAGCTGGATACAGAGGGACACAGCAAGGACACAGCGGGATACAGCAAGGGACAAGCGAGGACACAGCGGGACTCAGAGGGAAACAGCGGGGACACAGCGGGGGACACAGCAGGGGACAGCAGGGACACACTGGGGGACAACGGGGACACAGCGGGACACAGCGGGGGACACAGCGGGGGACACAGCGGGACACAGCAGGGGACAAGCGAGGACACAGCAGGACACAGCTTGACACAATGGGGACACAGCAGGGACACAGCGGGACACAGCGGGACACAGCGGGAACACAGCGTGGACACAGCGGGACACAGCAGGGACACAGCAGGACACAGCGGGCACACAACAGGTACACAGTGGGACACAGCGGGTGACACAGCGGGACACAGCGGGACTCAGCGAGGACACAGCGGGACACAGAGGGACATAGCGGGGACACAGCAGGGACACAGCAGGGATAGAGCGGGACACAGCGGAGGACACAGCGGGGGACACAGTGGGGCACAGCGCAGGACACAGTGGGGAAACAGCGGGACACAGCGCGGGACACAGCGCGGGACACAGCGAGGGACAAAGCGGGTTCACAGCCGTACACAGCGGGACATAGGGGGACACAGCGGGACACCGTGTGGACACAGAGGGACACAACGGGGGACACAGCGGGGACACAGTGGGAACCAGCGGGGGCACAGCGAGGGACACAGCGGGACACAGCGGGGAAACAGAGGGAGACAGCGGGGACACAGCGAGGACACAACAGGACACAGCGGGACACAGCGGGACACAGCAGGACACAGCGGGACACAGCGGGGGATACAGCGGGAAACAGCGCGGGACATAGTGGAGGAAACAGCGCGACACAGCGGGGAACACAGGGTGACACAGCGGGACACAGCGGGGGAAAACGGGGACACAACGTGACACAGCAGGGAAAAGAGTGAGGACACAGCGGGACACAGCGGGGATACAATGGGACACAAGGGGACACAGCGGGGTGCAGTGCACAGCGGGACACAGCAGGGACACAGTGGGGACACAGCTGTGGACACAGAGGGACACAGAGGGCGACACAGCGGGACACAGTGGGGGA
>NW_012293242.1:0-4170 GCF_000151885.1 Dipodomys ordii | reverse complement strand
TACACAGCGGGACACACTTGGGACACACGGGACACAGGGGGACACAGCAGGGACAAAACGGGACATAGCAGGGGACACAGCGGGACACAGCAGGGGACACAACAGGACCCAGCAGGGACACAGTGGGACACAGCGGGGGACACAGCGGTGAATAAAGCACACACAGTGGGGGACTCAGTGGGGGACACAGCGGGGGACACAGCGGGACACAGCGGGGACACAGCGGGGAAAGAGCAGGGGACACAGCGGGGGACACAGCCGGACACAGTGGGGACACAGCGGGTCACAGCGGGGACACAGCGGGGTACTTATCGGGGGACTCTGCGGGACACAGAGGAGGACACAGGGGGGACAGAGCAGGACACAGGGGGGATCACAGTGGGGGACACAGCGGGAAACAGCGGAACAACGGGGTACACAGCAGAGGACAGCGGGGACACACCAGGGTACAACGGGGACACAGCGGGACAAAGCGGGGGTCACAGCGGGGACATAGCGCGGGACACAGCGGGGGATACAGCCCACAGAGTGGGGGACACAGTGGAGGACACAGCGGGGGACACAGCGGGACACAGTCGGACACAGCGGGGGACAGCGGTGACACAGCGGGACACAAAGGGACACAGCGGGGGACACAGCAGGGGACACAGCCGGACACAGCGGGGACAAAGCAGGACACAGTGGGGACACAGCAGTGGACACAAAGGGGACACAGCGGGGGACACAGCGGGACACAGCGGGGGACAGAGCGGGACACAGCAGGGGACTCAGGCGGGACAGAGCGGGACACAGCGGGGGACACAACGGGGGACACAACGGGAAAGAGCGGAACATAACAGGGTACACAGCAGGGGACAGCGGGGACACACCAGGGGGCAACAGGGACACAGCGGGACAAAGCTGGGGACACAGCAGAGGACGCAGCGGGACACAGCAGGGGACAAGCGAGGACACAGCGGGACACAGCGGGGACACAGCGGGGACACAGCGGTGGACACAGAGAGACACAGAGGGGGACACAGCGAGGACACAGTGGGACACAGCGAGGACATAGCGGGGTCACTGCGGGGAATACAGTGGGAACACAGCGTGACACAGCAGGACACAGCGGGGGCACAACCGGAAACAGCGGGAGACATAGCAGGACACAGCAGGGGACACAACGGAGACACAGCGGGACAAAGGGACAAAGGGAGACACGGCGGTAACACAGCGGGGACACAGTGGGGAACACAGTGAGGACACAGCAGGACACATCGGTGCACAGGGGGGACAGAGCGGAAAAACAGAGGGGACACAGCATTGACACATCGGGGGGCACAGCGAGGACACAGCGGGGGACACAGCGGGGACACAGTTGGGGACACAGTGGGGGACACCGCGGGGAACACAGCGGGGGACACAGCGGGACACAGCGGTGACCCAGTGGGGGACAGAGGGGGCACAGCCGGACACAGCGGGACACAGCGGGGGACACAACGGGGACACAACGGTGACAAAGAGGGGACATAGCGGGACACAGCGAGGACACAGCGGGGGACACAGCTGGACACACAGGGACATAGCGGGGAAACAGAGGTGGACACAGCGGGGATACAGCGGGACACAGTGGGACACAGCTCGACACAGCGGGACACAGCGGGGGGACACAGCAGGGACACAGCGGGGAAACAGTCGGACACAGTGGTGGACACTGCGGGTACACAGCGGGACACAGTGGAGGACACAGCGGGACACAGCTGGACGAAGTGGGGGACACAGTGGGAACACAGCATGGGACACTGCGGGGGACACAGCGGGACACAGAGGGACACAGCCGGGACACAACATTGACACATCGGGGGACACAGCGAGGACACATCGGGGGACACAGCGGGGACACAGTGGGGGACACAGCGGGGGACACAGCAGGTAACACAGTGGGACACAGCGGGGACACAGCAGGAGACACAGCCGGGGACACAGCTGGACAGAGCGGGGCACAGCGGAGGACACAGCAGGGGACACAACGGTACAGAGCGGGACAGAGCAGGGAAAGATCGGAGACACAGCGGGACACTGCGGGGGACAGTGGGAACACAGCGGGACACAGCGGAACAGAGCTGGGGACAGCGGGGACACACCTGGGGACAACGGGGACACAGCGGGGACACAGAGGGGGACACAGTGGAGACACTGAGGGACAGAGCGGGGGATACAGCGGGGGACACAGCCGGACACAGCGGGACACAGTAGGGATAAAGCGGGGGGCTCAGCGGGGGACAATGTGGGACACAGAGGGGACACAGCGGGGTGCACAGCGGGACACAGCGGGGACACAGTGGGGACACAGCTGTGGACACAGAGGGACACAGAGGGCGACACAGCAGGACACAGTGGGGGACACAGCGGGACACAGCGGGGGACACAGCGGGACACAGCTGGGGACACAGTGGGGGACACAATGGGGACACAGAGGGGACACAGCGAGACACAGCGAGGACACAGCGGGAAACAACGGGACATAACGTTGACACAGCGGGGACACAGCGGGGATAGAGCGGGGGACTCAGCGGGGGACAGAGCGGTGGACACAGCTGGACACAGAGGGACACAGCAAGGACACAGCGGGACACAGCTGGGGACAAGCGAGGACACAGCGGGACTCAGAGGGAAACAGTGGGGACACAGTAAGGACACAGCGGGACAAAGCGGGGACATAGCGGTACAAAGTGGGACACAGCGGGGACACCGAGGGACACAGCGGGTGACACAGCAGGACACAGCGGGACACAGCAGGATACAGCAGGGGACACAGCGGGACACAGCGGGGGACACAGCGGGACACAGCGGGGGACGCAGCGGGACACAGCGGGACATAGAGGGAAACAGCGGGACATAGTGGGGGACAAAGGGGGACAAATCGAGACATAGCGGGGACACTGCGGGGGAAACAGCCGGACACAGCGGGGACACAGCGGGGGACACAGCCAGGGACACAGCTGGACACAGCGGGGTACAGCGGAGGACAAAGCAGGGGACACAACGGTACACAGCGGGGCACAACTTGGACACAGCGGGACACAGGGGGACACAGCAGGGACAAAACGGGACATAGCGTGGGACACAGCGGGAAACAGCGCGGGACATAGTAGAGGAAACAGCGGGACACTGCAGGGAACAAACGTGACACAGCGGGACACAGCGGGGGACAACGGGGACACAGCGTGACACAGCAGGGAACAGAGCGAGGACACAGCGGGACACAGCGGGTGAAACAGCAGGACACAGCGGGACACAGCGGGATACAGCAGGGGACACAGCAGGGACACAACGGGGACACAGCTGTGGACACAGAGGGATACAGAGGGAGACACAGCAGGACACAGTGGGGGACACAGCAGGACACAGCTGGGGACACAGCGGGACATAGCCAAAAAAGAGCAGGGGACAAAGCAGGGGACACAGATGTGGACAGCGGGGACACACCTGGGGCAACGGGGACACAGCGGGGACACAGCGGGGGACACAGAGGGGACAAAGCGGCGGACATAGAGATACACAGCGGGACATAGTGGTGGACACAGCGGGACACAGCGGGGTCACAGCGGGGGACACAGCGGGACACAGCAGGGACCCAGCGGGACATAGTGGGGGACAATGTGGGACCCAGCGGGGGACACAGTGGTTAACAGCGGGACACCGCGGGGAACACAGCGGGGACACAGTGGAGACACAGCGGGGGACACAGTGGGGGAAACAGCTGGACACAGCAGGACACAGCAGGGACTCAGCGGGTGACATAGCGGGACACAGCGGGACACAGCGGGATACAGCGGGGGACACAACGGGACACAGCGGGGAAACAGCAAGGACACAACGGGACACAGCGGGACACAGCGGGGGACACAGCGGGAAACAGCGCGGGACATAGTGGAGGAAACAGCGGGACACAGCGGGGAACACAGCGGGACACAGTGGGACACAGTGGGGGACAACGGGGACACAGCGGGACACAGCAGGGAACAGAGCGAGGACACAGTGGGACACAGCGGGACACAGCGGGGTACACAGCGGGACACAGCGGGGACAGAGCGGGGACACAGCGATGGACACAGAGGGATACAGAGGGGGACACAGCAGGACACAGCGAGGGACACAACCGGGACACAGCGGGACACAGCAGGGTGA
>NW_012293241.1:0-2270 GCF_000151885.1 Dipodomys ordii | reverse complement strand
CCTGACACAAGGGGACACAGCGGGACACAGCGGGACACATCGGGCGACACAGCAGGACACTGCGGGGTACACAGCGGGACACAAAGGGACACAGCAGAGACACAGCGGGGGACACAGCGGGACACAAAGGGGGAAACAGCGTTACACAGCGGGGACACAGCGGGACACAGCGGGGACACAGGAGGGGACACAGCAGGACACAGAGGGGAACAAAGGGGGCACACCGCGGGACACAGTGGGACACAGCGGGGTACACAGCGGGGCCACAGCGGGACATCGCGGGGACAAAGTGAGGACAGAGCGGGACATAGAGGTACACAGCGAGGGACACAGCGGGGGACAGTGGGTACAAACCGGCGAACAACGGGGACACAGCGGGACACAGCTAGGACACATCGGGGACACAGCGGGGACACAGAGGGACATAGCGGTTACACAGCGAGGACACACCAGGGACACAGCGGGACACAGCGGGGACACAGCGGGGACACAGCGGGGGACAAAGTGGGGGACACAGCGGTAAACAGCGGGGGATACTGCGGGACTCAGCGGGAGACACAGCAAAGAACACAGCGGGACACAGCGGGGGACACAGGGGAACACAGCGGGACACAGCCGGACACAGCTGGGGACACAGCGGGTGACACAGCGGGGGAAACAGCGGGAAACAGCGGGGGACACAGCGAGGACACAGAAAGACACAGCGGGGGACACAGCAGGACACAGCGGTGTACACAGAGGCAGACACAGCGGTACACATCGGGACACAGCGGGGACACAGCGGGGACACAGCAGGAGACACAGTGGGACACAGCGGAGACACAGAGGGACTCAGCGGTTACACAGCGAGAACACACCAGGGACACAGCGGGACACAGCGGAGACAAAGCGGGGACACAGTGAGACACAGCGAGGACACAGCGTGACACAAATTGGGACACAGCAAGGACACAGCAGGACACAGCGTGAAAGAGCGGGACACAGCGGGGGACACAGCCTGGGACACAGCGGGACACAGCAGGGGACACAGCGCGGACACAGCGGGACACAGTGGGGACACAGCGGGACACAGCGGGACACATTGGGCGACACAGCAGGACACTGAGTGGTACACAGCGGGACACAGTGGGACACAAAGGGACACAGCAGGGACACAGCGGGGGACACAGCGGGACACAAAGGGGGACACAGGGTTACACAGCGGGGACACAGCGGTACACAGCGGGGACACAGCAGGGGACATAGCAGGACACAGAGGGGAACAAAGGGGGCACACAGCGGGACACAGTGTTACACAGCGGGGTACAAAGCAGGACACAGCGGGGACACAGCAGGGGCACAGTGGGAAACAGCGGGACACAGCTGGGGACAAAGCGGGACACACCGGGATACTGCGGGGACACAGCGAGTACACACCGGGACACAGCCGGACAAAGCAGGACACAGAGGGGAACACAGAGGGGGACACAGCGGGACAGAGGGGACACAGCTGGGTACACAGTGGGACACATCGGGGATACAGCAGGGACACAGCGGGACACAGCAGGGAACACAGCAGGATATAGCGGGGGACACAGCGGGACACAGCGGGGACACAGCGGGACAGAGCGGCGAACACAGAGGGATATAGCAGGGGACACAACGAGGACAAAGCGGGACACAGAGGGACACAGCAGGGGACACAGCAAGGCCACAGCGGTACACAGCGGGACACAGCAGGGGACACAGCAGGACACAAAGGGACACAGCGGGACACAGCGGGGACACAGTGGGGTACACAGCGGGACACAAACGGGGAGCCAGCGTTACACAGCAGGGTCACAGCAGGACACAGCAGGGACACAGCAGGACACAGAGGGGAACAAAGGGGGCACACAGCAGGACGCAGCGGGGGACACAGGGGGACAAAGCTTGGACAAAGTGCGGAAAGAGTGGGACACAGCGGGGACACAGCGGGGGACACAGCGGGGACACAGCGGGGACACAGCGGGACACACCGGGGACACAGCAGGTTCACAGCAGGACACAGCAGTGACACAGCGGAACAGAGCGGGGAACACAGTAGGGGACACAGCGGGAAACAGCGTGGGACAGAGCGGGACACAGTGGGGACACAGCAGGACACAGCGGGGACACAGCAGGGACACAGCGGGGACACAGCGGGGGACACAGTGGGACACAGCGGAGACACAGAGGGACTCAGCGGTTACACAGCGAGGACACACCAGGGACACAGCGGGACACAGCGGAGACAAAGCAATGACACAGGG
>NW_012293240.1:0-2431 GCF_000151885.1 Dipodomys ordii | reverse complement strand
TCCCCAGTGTCCACCGAGTGGTGTACATAGGTTGGAGTACATAAGTATCCAGCTGGGTCCCTGCGGTGGTCACACGTGGGACACAGTGGGGTACTCAGCGGTGTGACACATGTGTTCCCATTTGTACAGTGCTGGGGGGCATAGCATGGACACAGCAAGTCACAGCAGTGTAATAGTGGGTGACACAGTGGGAGACACAGTAGGATACAGAAGGATACAGCGTGGCCACAGCGGGACACAGGAGGACACAGCGGGGACACTGCGGGGAAGCAGCGTGGGACACAGTGGGACATTGCGGGGACACAGAGGGAATTAGCGGTTACACAGTGAGGACACACCGAGGACACAGCGCGACACAGCGGGGACACAGCAGGACACAGCGGGACCCAGCGGGGACACAGCGGGGACACAGCGGGACACTGCGGGGGACACAGCGGGACACAGCGGGACACAGCGGGGACAAAGCAGGGGACAAAGCGGGGACACAGCGGGACACAGCGGGACAAAACGGGACACAGCTGGACACAGCAGGGACACAGCAGGGGACACGGCGGGGGACAGCGGGGACACAGCGAGGACACAGCGGGACACAGCGGGACACAGAGGGAACACAGCGGGGGACAGCAAAGAGACACAGCGGGGACACAGCAGGGACACAGCCGAACACAGTGGGGACAAAAGCGGGAAACAGCGGGGACACAGTAAGGACACAGCGGGACACAGCGGAACACAGAGGGAACACAGCGAGGACACAGCGGGACACAGAGGGAACACAGCGGGGGACAGCAAAGAGACACAGCGGGGACACAGCGGGGGACAGCAGGGAGACACAGCAGGGACACAGCGGGGACACATCGGTACACAGCGGGACACAGGGGCTACACAGCAGGACACAGCGGGACACAGAGGAAAACACAACGGGACAAAGCGGGGGACACAGCAGGACACACCGGGAACAGAGCGGGGACACAGTGGGACACAGCAGCGACACAGCGGAACACAGCAGGGAACACAGCGGGACACAGCCTGGGACAGAGCGGGACACAGCGTGGACACAGCGGGACACAGCGATACACAGCAGTGACAAAGCGGCGACACAGCGGGACACATCAGGAAACAGCGGGACACAGTGGGATACAGCGGGGGACACAGTGGGACAAAGCGGGACACAGTGAGGACAGAGTGGGACACAGCGGGGACACAGCGGGGGACACAGCGGGGACACAGCGGGACACACCGGGGACACAGCGGGGACACAGCGGGACACAGCAGCGACACAGCGGAAACAGCAGGGGACACAGCGGGAAACAGCCTGGGACAGAGCTGGACACAGCGTGGACACAGCGGGACACAGCGATACACAGCAGTGACAAAGCGGCGACACAGTGGGACACATCGGGACACAGCGGGACACAGCGGGGACACAGCGGGGGACAGAGGGGACACACCGGTGGACAACGGGGACACAGCAGGACAGCGCTGGAGTCACAGTGGGAAACAGCGGAGACACAGGGGTACACAGGGGGCCACACAGAGGGACACAGCGGGACACAGCGGGACAGAGCGGGGACACAGCGGGGACAAAGCGGGGGACACAGTGGGGGACACAGTGGGACACAGCGGGGACTCAGAGGGACTCAGCGGTTACACAGCGAGGACACACCAGGGACACAGCGGGACACAGCGTAGACAAAGCGGGGACACAGGGAGACACAGCGAGGACACAGCGGGACACAGCGGAGGACACAGCTGGGGACAGCGGTGACACACCGGCGGAGAGCGGGGACACAGCGGGACACAGCGGGACACAGCGGGACACAGCTGGGGACACAGCGAGTACACAGCGAGTACACAGCGGGACACAGCGGATGACACAGCGGGGGACAGCGGGGACACACATGCAGACAGCGGGGACACAACGGGACACAGCTGGGGACATCGGGGACACAGCGGGACACAGCAGGGACACAGCAGTGACACAGCGGGTCACAGCGGGGACACTGTGGGACACAGCGAGGACACAGCGGGACACAAAGGGATACACAGAGAGGACACAGCGTGACACATGGGGACACAGCGGGACACAGCGGGGGATACAGAGAGGACACAGCGGGACACAAATGGGGACACAGCAAGGACACAGCGGGACACAGCGTGAAATAGCGGGACACAGCGGGGGACACAGCCGGAGACACAGCGGGACCAAGCGGGGACACAGCGGGGACCCAGCGGGACCCAGCGGGGCACACAGAGGCGGACATAGAAGAACACAGCGGGACACAGCGCGACACAGCGGGTCACAGCGGGGACACAGTGAGGACACAGTGGGACACAGTGGGGAACACAGCGGGGGACACAGCGGGACACAGTGGGACACAGCGGGGGACACAGCATGGACACAGCAAGTCACAGCGGGGAAATAGTGGGGTGA
>NW_012293239.1:0-6806 GCF_000151885.1 Dipodomys ordii | reverse complement strand
GGAGAAGCAGGAGAAGCAGAAGAAGCAGAATCTGGAGAAGCAGAAGGAGAAGCAGAAGCAGAAAGAGAAGCAAAAGCAGAAGGAGAAGCAGAAGAAACAGAAGAAGCAGAGGCAGTAGCAGAAGAAGCAGAAGATTCAGAAGCAGAAGGAGAAGCAGAAGGAAAAGCAGAAGAACTAGAAGGAGAAGGAGAAGGAGAAACAGGAGTAGAAGCAGAAAGAGAAGCAGAAGAAGGAGCAGTAGAAGGAAAAGCAGCAGGAGAAACAGAAAGAGTAGCAGAAGGAGAAGCAGGAAATGCAGAAACAGGAGAAGAACAAGCAGAAGAAACAGGAGAAGGACAAGAAGCAGAAGCAGAAGGAGAAGCAGAAAGAGAAGGAGGGGAAGCAGAAGCAGAAGCAGGAGAAGCAGAAGCATAAGTATCCGAAGAAGCAGAAGCAGAACCTGAAGAAGAAGGAGAAGCAGAAGAAGCAGAAGAATCAGTATCTGGAGAAGCAGAATGAGAATCAGAAGGAGAAGCAGAAGCAGAAAGAGAATCAAAAGCAGAAGGAGAAGCAGAAGAAAAAGAAGAAGTAGAAGCAGTAGCAGTTGTAGCAGAAGCAGAAGGAAAAGCAGAAGTAAATGCAGAAGAACAAGAAGGAGAAGGAGAAACAGAAGGAGAAACAGAAGGAGAAGCAGAAAGAGAAGCAGGTTAAGCAGAAGAAGAAGAAGCAGAAGGAGAATCAGAAGGAGAAGCAGAAGAAGGAGAAGGAGAAGCAGAAGCAGAAGATGCAGAAGGAGAAGCAGAAGAAGCAGAAGGAGAAGCAGGAAAAGCAGAAGAAGCAGAAGCAAAAGGAGAAGCAAAAGAAGGAGAAGGAGAAGCAGAGGCAGAAGAAGAAGCATAAGGACAAGCACAAGCAGAAGGAGATGCAGAAGGAGAAGCAGGAGAAGCAGTAGAAGCAGAAGCTGAAGGAGAAGCAGAAGTAGGAGAAGGAGAAGGAGGAGAAGCAGAAGCAGAAGGTGAAGCAGAAGCAGAAAGAGAAGCAGGAGGAGGACAAGAATCAGAAGCAGGAGAAGCCGATAGAGAAGAAGCAGAAACAGAAGCAGAAGCAGAAGGAGAAGCAGCAGAAGAAGATGATGTAGAACCAGAAATTCAGGC
Organism: Dipodomys ordii; assembly: GCF_000151885.1. Taxonomy (NCBI): domain Eukaryota; kingdom Metazoa; phylum Chordata; class Mammalia; order Rodentia; family Heteromyidae; genus Dipodomys; species Dipodomys ordii. Next base: position 5,673 of record NW_012293239.1, on the reverse strand, counting down.
AGCAGAAACAGAAGAAACAGAAGCAGAAGGAGAAGCCAAAAGAGAAGCAGAAGGGGAAGTAGAAATAACAGCAGAAGAAAGCAGAAAAACAAGCAGGAGAAACAGAAGCAGGAAGAGAAGTAGAAGCAGAAGAAGCAGAAGAAGAAGAAGAAGCAGTAGAAGCATAAGAAGCAGAAGCAGGAGAAGCAGAACCAGAAGAAAAAGAAGAAGCATAAGAAGCAGAAGCAGAGGGAGAAAGAGAAGAAGGAGAAGGAGCAGCAGAAGGTGAAGCAGAAGGAGATGCAGAAGGAGAAAGAGAAGCAGAAACAAAAGGAGAAGGAGAAGTTGGAGAATCAGAAGAAGCAGAAGCAGAAAGAGAAGCAGAAGAAGGAGACGGAGAAGCAGAAGGAGAAGGACAAGCAGGAGAAGCAGAAGAAGCAGAAGCGGGAGAAGCAGAAGAAGAAGAAAGAGAAGAAGGAGAAGGAGCAGAAGGAGAAGAAGAAGCAGAAGGAGAAGCAGAAAGAGAAGCAGAAGAAGCAGTAGCAGGAGAAGCAGAAGAAACAGAAGAAGCCGAAGAATCAGAAGGAGAACCTGAAGCAAAAGGAGAAGCAGAAGCAGCAGAAGCTGGAAAAGCAGAAGCCGAAGAAACTGAACAAGCAGAAGAAGCAGAAGCAGAACGAGAAGCAGAAGAAGAGGGAGAAAGAGAAGGATTAGGAGTAGGAGGAGCAGAAGCAGAATAAGAAGCAGAAAGAGAAGCAGAAGGAGAAGCAGAAGGAGAAACAGAATCAGAAGCAGGAGAAGCAGAAGCAGAAGCAGAAAGAGAAGCACAAGAAGGAGGAATTGAAGGAGAAGGAGAAGGAGACGGAGAAGCAGAAGGAGAAGAAGGAGAAGCAGAAGAAGAAGAAGCAGGAGAAGCAGAAACAGAAGAAACAGAAAAAGCAGAAGAAGCAGCAGGAGAAGCAGAAGAAGAAGAAGGAGAAGGAGAAAGAGAAGGATTAGGAGTAGGAGAAACAGAAGGATAAGCAGAAGCAGAAAGAGAAGCAGAAGGAGAAGCAGGAGAAGCAGAAGAAGCAGAAGCAGGAGAAGCAGAAGCAGAATGAAAAGCAGAAGAAGGAGAAATTGAAACAGAAGAAGATGCAGAACGAGAAGCAGAAGCAGAAGGAGAAGCAGAAGAAGGAGAAGCAGAAGGAGAAGCATAAGGAGAAACAGAAGGAGAAGCAGGAGAAGCAGAAGCAGGAGAAGCAGAATCAAAAGAAATAGAAGAAGGATAAGAAGCAGAAGCAGAAAGAGAAGCACAAACAGAAGGAGAAGCAGAAATAGAAGCAGAAGAAGCAGAAGCAGAACCTGAAGCAGAAGGAGAAGCAGAAGAAGCAGAATCTGGAGAAGAAGGAGAACCAGAAGGAGAAGCAGAAGCAGAAAGAGAAGCAAAAGCAGAAGGAGAAGCAGAAAGAGAAGCAGAAGAAACAGAAGAAGCAGAAGCAGAAGCAGTAGCAGAAGAAGCTGAAGATGCAGAAGCAGATAGAGAAGCAGAAGGAATAGCAGAATAACGACAAGGAGAAACAGAAGGAGAAGAAGAATGAGAAGCAGTAGGAGAAGCAGGAAAAACAGAAGAAGCAGAAACAGACGGAGAAGCAGAAGAAGGAGAAGCCGAAGCAGAAGAAGAAGCAGAAGGAAAAGCACAAGCAGAAGGAGATGCAGAAGGAGTAGCAGGAGAAGCAGAAGAAGCAGAAGCAGAAGGAGAAGCAGAAGGAGAAGAAGCAGAATCAGAAGAAGCAGAAGGAGAAGTAGAAAGAGAAGCCGACGAAGAGAAGCAGAACGAGAAGCAGGAGAAGCAGAAGAAGCAGAGCGGGAGAAGCAGAAGAAGAAGAAACAGAAGAAATAGAAGGAGCAGAAGCAGAAGGAGGAGCAGAAGGAGAAGGAGAAGCAGAAAGAGAAGCAGGAAAAGCAGAAGAAGCAGAAGCAGGAGAAGCAGAAGCAGAAGAAACAGGAGAAGGACAAGAAGCAGAAGCAGAAGCAGAAGGAGAAGCAGAAACAGAAGGAGAAGCAGAAAGAGAAGGAGGGGAAGCAGAAGAAGCAGCAGCAGGAGAAGCAGAAGCAGAAGAAGCCGAAGAAGCAGAAGCAGAACCTGAAGCAGAAAGAGAAGCAGGAGAAGCAGAAGAAGCAGATCTGGAGAAGCAGAATGAGAAGCAGAAGCAGAAAGAGAAGCAAAGCAGAAGGAGAAGCAGAAGAAACAGAAGAACAGAGGCAGTAGCAGTAGAAGCAGAAGATGCAGAAGCAGAAGGAGAAGCAGAAGGAAAAGCAGAAGAACGAGAAGGAGAAGGAGAAACAGAAGGAGAAGCAGAAAGAGAAGCAGAGGAAGGAGCAGGAGAAGGAAAAGCAGCAGGAGAAGCAGAAAGAGCAGCAGAATGAGAAGCAGGAGATGCAGAAACAGGAGAAGCAGAAGCAGAAGAAACAGGAGAAAGACAAGAAGCAGAAGCAGAAGGAGAAGCAGAAACAGAAGGAGAGGCAGAAAGAGAAGGAGGGGAAGCAGAAGAAGCAGAAGCAGGAGAAGCAGACGCATAAGAATCCGAAGAAGCAGAAGCAGAACCTGAAGCAGAAGGAGAAGCAGGAGAAGCAGAAGAAGCAGAATCTGGAGAAGCAGAAGGAGAAGCAGAAGCAGAAAGAGAATCAAAAGCAGAAGGAGAAGCAGAAGAAACAGAAGAAGTAGAAGCAATAGCAGTTGTAGCAGAAAGCAGAACGAGAAGCAGAAGGAAAATCAGAAGAACAAGAAGGAGAAGGAGAAGCAGAAGGAGAAGCAGAAGGAGAAGCAGAAAGAGAAGCAGGTAAAGCAGAATAATAAGAAGCAGAAGGAGAATCAGAAGGAGAAGCAGAAGAAGGAGAAGGAGAAGCAGAAGCAGAAGAAGATGCAGACGGAGAAGCAGGAGAAGCAGAAGAAGCAGAAGGAGAAGCAGGAAAAGCAAAAGAAGCCGAAGCAAAAGGAGAAGCCAAAGAAGGAGAAGGAGAAACAGAGGCAGAAGACGAAGCATAAGCACAAGCACAAGCAGAAGGGGATGCAGAAGGAGAAGCAGAAGAAGCAGCAGCTGAAGGAGAAGCAGAAGTAGGAGAAGGAGAAGCAGGAGAAGCAGAAGCAGAAAGAGAAGCAGAAGCGGAATGAGAAGCAGAAAGAGAAGCAGGAGAAGCACAAGATGCAGAAGCAGGAGAAGCCGAAAGAGAAGAAGTAGAAGAAGCAGAAACTGAAGCAGAAGGAGAAGCAGAATCAGATGGAGAAGCAGCAGAAGAAGTAGAACCAGAAATTCAGGCAGGAGAAACAGAAGAAGCAGAAGCAGAAGCAGAAAGAGAAGCAAAAAGAGAAGCAGAAAGAGAAGTAGAAGAAGCAGCAGAAGGAGAAGCAGTAGAAGAAGCAGAAAAACAAGCAGGAGAAGCAGAAGCAGAAAGAGAAGTAGAAGCAGAAGAATCAGAAGAAGCAGAAGCAGAAGAAGAAGCAGTAGAAGCATAAGAAGCAGAAGCAGGAGAAGCAGAAGCAGAAGAAATAAAGAAGCATAAGATGCAGAAGCCGATACAGAGGGAGAAAAAGAAGAAGGAGAAGGAGCAGCAGAAGTTGAAGAAGAAGGAGATGCAGAAGGAGAAAGAGAAGCAGAAACAGAAGGAGAAGGAGAAGGAGAAGTTGGAGAAGCAGAAGAAGCAGAAGCAGAAATAGAAGCAGAAGAAGGAGAAGGAGAAGCAGAAGCAGAAGGAGAAGCAGAAGAAGCAGAAGCGGGAGAAGCAGCAGAAGAAGAAGAAACAGAAGAAGGAGAAGGAGCAGAAGGAGAAGCAGAAGCAGAAGGAGAAGCAGAAAGAGAAGCAGAAGAAGCAGTAGCAGGAGAAGCAGAAGCAGAAGAAACAGAAGAAGCCCAAGAAGCAGAAGGAGAACCTGAAGCAGAAGGCGAAGCAGAAGCAGCAGAAGCTGGAAAAGCAGAAGCAGAAGAAATAGAACAAGCAGAAGAAGCAGTAGCAGAAGCAGAACGAGAAGCAGAAGAAGAAGAAGGAGAAAGAGAAGGAGTAGGAGTAGGAGGAGCAGAAGCATAATTAGAAGCAGAAAGAGAAGCAGAAGGAGAAACAGAAGAAGCAGAAACAGGAGAAGCAGAAGCAGAAGCAGAATGAGAAGCACAAGAAGGAGAAATTGAAGGAGAAGGAGAATGAGACGGAGAAGCAGAAAGAGAAGTAGGAGAAGCAGAAGAAGAAGAAGCAGGAGAAGCAGAAGCAGAAGAAACAGAAGAAGGAGAAGAGCAGAAGCAGAAGCAGAAGGATAAGCAGAAGAAGCTGAAGCAGAAGAAGAAGAAACAGAAAAAGCAGAAGAAGCAGAAGAAGAAGCAGCAGGAGAAGCAGAAGAAGAAGAAGGAGAAGGAGAACGAGAAGTATTAGGAGTAGGAGAAACAGAAGGTTAAGCAGAAGCAGAAAGAGAAGGAGAATGAGAAGGAGAAGCAGAAGAAGCATAAGCAGGAGAAGCAGAAGCAGAATGAAAAGCAGGAGAAGGAGAAATTGAAACAGAAGAAGATGCAGAATAAGAAGCAGAAGGAGAAGCAGAAGAAGAAGGAGAAGCAGAAGGATAAGGATAAAGAGAAACAGAAGGAGAAGCAGAAGCAGGAGAAGCAAAAGCAGAAGAAGCAGAAGCAGAAAGAGAAGTAGAAACAGAAGGAGAAGCAGAAATAGAAGCAGAAGAAGCCGAAGAAGCAGAAGCAGATCCTGAAGCACAAGGATAAGCAGGAGAAGCAGGAGAAGCAGAATCTGGAGAAGAAGAAGGAGAACCAGAAGGAGAAGCAGAAGCAGAAAGAGAAGCAAACGCAGAAGGAGAAACAGAAGAAACAGAAGAAGCAGAAGCAGTAGCAGAAGAAGCTGAAGATGCAGAAGCAGAAAGAGAAGCAGAAGGAATAGCAGAAGAACGAGAAGGAGAAGGAGAAACAGAAGGAGAAACAGAAGGAGAAGCATAAGGAGAATCAGGAAAAGCAGAAGAAGCAGAAGCAGACGGAGAAGCAGAAGAAGGAGAAGGAGAAGCAGAAGCAGAAAAGAAGCAGAAGCACAAGCAGAAGGACAAGCACAAGCAGATGGAGATGCAGAAGGAGAAGCAGGAGAAGCAGAAGAAGCAGAATCAGAAGGAGAAGAAGAAGGAGAAGAAGCAGAATCAGAAGAAGCAGTAGCAGAAGCAGAAGTAGAAAGAGAAGCCGACGAAGAGTAGCAGAACGAGAAGCAGGAGAAGCAGAAGAAGCAGAAGAGGGAGAAGCAGAAGAAGAAGAAACAGAAGAAGGAGAAGGAGCAGAAGCTCAAGGAGAAGCAGAAGCAGAAGGAGAAGCAGAAAGAGAAGCAGGAAAAGCAGAAGAAGCAGAAGCAGGAGAAGTAGAAGCTGAAGAAACAGGAGAATGACAAGAAGCAGAAGGAGAAGCAGAATTAGAAGGAGAAGTAGAAAGAGAAGGAGGGGAAGCAGAAGAAGCAGAAGCAGGAGAAGCAGTGTATAAGAATCCTAAGAAGCAGAAGCAGATCTTGAAGTAGAGGAGAAGTAGGAGAAGCAGAAAAAGGAGATAGAATACTGAAGCTAGATGCAGAAGGAGATGTCAGTAGCTGAAGAAGCAGCAGAATGAGAGGATGAAGTAGATGATGGTGCAGAAGGAAAGCATGAGAGCTGATCAAGTCAGACTCAGAAGAGAAGTAGAAGTAGGAGAG
>NW_012293238.1:0-6810 GCF_000151885.1 Dipodomys ordii | reverse complement strand
CAAGAACAAGCAGAAGGAGATGCAGAAGGAGTAGCAGGAGAAGCAGAAGCAGAAGGAGAAGCAGAAGGAGAAGAAGCAGAATCAGAAGAAGCAGAAGGAGAAGTAGAAAGAGAAGCCGACGAAGAGAAGCAGAACGAGAAGCAGGAGAAGCAGAAGAAGCAGAGCGGGAGAAGCAGAAGAAGAAGAAACAGAAGAAATAGAAGGAGCAGAAGCAGAAGGAGAAGCAGAAAGAGAAGCAGGAAAAGCAGAAGAAGCAGAAGCAGGAGAAGCAGAAGCAGAAGAAACAGGAGAAGGACAAGAAGCAGAAGCAGAAGGAGAAGCAGAAACAGAAGGAGAAGCAGAAAGAGAAGGAGAGGAAGCAGAAGAAGCAGAAGCAGGAGAACCAGATGCATAAGAATCCGAAGAAGCAGAAGCAGAACCTGAAGCAGAAGGAGAAGCAGGAGAAGCAGAAGAAGCAGAATCTGAAGAAGCAGAATGAGAAGCTGAAGGAGAAGCAGAAGCAGAAAGAGAATCAAAAGGAGAAGGAGAAGCGGAAGAAACAGAAGAAGCAGTAGCAGTTGCAGGAGAAGCAAAAGTAAAAGCAGAAGAACGAGAAGGAGAAACAGAATGAGAAGCAGAAGGAGATGCAGAAGAAGCAGAAGGAGAAGCAGAAGGAGAAACAGAAGCAGAACAAGCAGCAGAAGGAGAAGCAGAAGCAGAAGAAGATGCAGAAGGAGAAGCAGGAGAAGCAGAAGAAGCAGAAGCAGAAGTAGACGGAGAAGTAGGAGAAGGAGAAGGAAGAGCCGCAGAAGCAATAGGAGAAGCAGAAGAAGAAGCAGATGCAGAATGAGAAGCAGAAAGAGAAGCAGTAGAAGAAGAAGAAGCAGGAAAAGCAGAAGCAGCAGAAAGAGAAGAAAAGAAGAAGTAGAAGAAGAAGAAGAAGAAGAAGAAGAAGAAGAAGAAGAAGAAGAAGAAGAAGAAGAAGAAGAAGAAGAAGAAGAAGAAGAAGAAGAAGAAGAAGAAGAAGAAGAAGAAGAAGAAGAAGAAGAAGAAGAAGAAGAAGGAGAAGGAGACGGAGAAGCAGTAGAAGCAGAAGCAGGAGAAGAAGAAGCAGGAGAAGCAGAAGCAGAAGAAAAAGAATAAGCATAAGAAGCAGAATCAGAGGGAGAAGCAGAAGAAAGAGAAGCAGAAGCAGAAGAAGCAGCAGAAGGCAGGAGCAGAAGCAGAAGAAGATGCAGAAGGAGAAGCAGGAGAAGCAGAAGAAGGAGAAGGAGAAGGCGAAAGAGAAGGATTAGGAGTAGGAGAAGCAAAAGGATAAGCAGAAGCAGAAAGAGACGCAGAAGGAGAAGCAGCACGAGAAGTAGGAGAAGCAGGAGAAGCAGAAGCAGGAGAAGCAGAAGAAACAGAAGACGCAGAAGCAGAATGAGAAGCAGAAGGAGAAATTGAAGCAGAAGCAGAAGCAGAAGGAGAAGCAGAAGCAGAAGCAGAAGAAGGAGAAGGAGAAGTAGAAAGAGAAGCAAAAGGAGAAGCAGGAGAAGCAGAAGCAGGAGAAGCAGAAGCAGAAGAAACATAGGAAGGAGAAGAAGCAGAAGGAGAAGCAGAAACAGAAGGAAAAGCAGAAAGAGAAGCAGGAGAAGCAGAAGAAGCAGCAGCAGGATAAGCAGAAGCAGAAGAAGCCGAAGAAGCAGAAGCAGAACCTGAAGCAGAAAGAGAAGCAGGAGAAGCAGAAGAAGCAGAATCTGGAGAAGCAGAAGGAGAAGCAGAAGCAGAAAGAGAAGCAAAAGCAGAAGGAGCAGCAGAAGTGGAAGCAGAAGAAACAGAAGAAGCAGAGGCAGTAGCAGAAGATGCAGAAGCAGAAGGAGAAGCAGAAGGAAAAGCAGAAGAATGAGAAGGAGAAGGAGTAGGAGAAACAGAAGGAGAAGCAGAAAGAGAAGCAGAAGAAGGAGCAGGAGAAGGAAAAGCAGCAGGAGAAGCAGAAAGAGCAGCAGAAGGAGAAGCAGGAGATGCAGAAACTTAAGAAGCAGAAGCAGAAGAAACACAAGAAGGACAAGATGCAGAAGCAGAAGGAGAAGCAGAAAGAGAAGGAGAAGCAGGAAGAGAAGGAGGGAAAGCAGAAGAAGCAGAAGCAGGAGAAGCAGAAGCATAAGAATGTGAAGAAGCAGAAGGAGAACCTGAAGCAGAAGGAGAAGCAGGAGAAGCAGAAGAAGCAGAATCTGAAGAAGCAGAATAAGAAGCAGAACGAGAAGCAGAAGCAAAAAGAGAATCAAAAGCAGAAGGAGAAGCAGAAGAAACAGAAGAAGTAGAAGCAGAAGCAGTTGTAGCAGAAGCAGAAGGAAAAGCAGAAGAACAAGAAGGAGAAGGAGAAACAGAAGGAGAAACAGAAGGAGAAGCAGAAAGAGACGCAGGTAAAGCAGACGAAGAAGAAGCAAAAGGAGAATCAGAAGGAGAAGCAGAAGAAGGAGAAGGAGAAGCAGAAGATATGCAGAAGGAAATGCAGGAGAAGCAGAAGAAACAGAAGCAGGAGGAGAAGCAGAAGAAGCAGAAGCAAAAGGAGAAGCAAAAGAAGGAGAAGCAGAAGCAGAAGCATAAGGAAAAGCACAAGCAGAAGGAGGTGCAGAAGGAGAAGCAGGAGAAGCAGAAGAAGCAGAAGCTGAAGGAGAAGCAGAAGTAGGAGAAGGTGAAGGAGGAGAAGCAGAAGGAGAAGCAGAAGCAGAATGAGAAGCAGAAAGAGAAGCAGGAGAAGGACAAGAAGCAGAAGCAGGAGAAGCCGAAAGAGAAGAAGCAGAAGAAGCAGAAACATTAGCAGAAGGAGAAGCAGAAGCAGAAGGAGAAGCAGCAGAAGAAGTAGAACCAGAAATTCAGGCAGGAGAAACAGAAGAAGCAGAAGCACAAGGAGAAGCAAAAAGAGAAGCACAAGGAGTAGTAAAAGAAGCAGCAGAAGGAGAAGCAGCAGAAGAAGCAGAAAAACAAGCAGGAGAAGCAGAAGCAGAAAGAGAAGTAGAAGCAGAAGAAGCAGAACCAGAAGAAGAAGCAGTAGAAGCATAAGAAGCAGAAGCAGGAGAAGCAGAAGCAGAAGAAAAAGAAGAAGCATAAGAAGCAGAAATAGAAGCAGAGGGAGAAACAGAAGAAGGAGAAGGAGCAGCAGAAGGTGAAGCAGAAGGAGATGCAGAAGCAGAAAGAGAAGCAGAAACAGAAGGAGAAGTTGGAGAATCAGAAGAAGCAGAAGCAGAAAGAGAACCAGAAGGAAAAGGAGAAGCAGAAGCAGAAGGACAAGCAGGAGAAGCAGAAGAAGCAGAAGCGGGAGAAGCAGAAGAAGAAGAAGAAACAGAAGAAGGAGAAGGAGCAAAAGGAGAAGCAAAAGCAGAAGGAGAAGCAGAAATAGAAACAGAAGCAGATGAAGCAGTTGCAGGAGAAGCAGAAGCAGAAGAAACAGAAGAAGCTGAAAAAGCAGGAGAACCTGAAGCAGAAGGAGAAGCAGAAGCATCAGAAGCTGGAAACGCAGAAGCAGAAGAAACAGAACAAGCAGAAGAAGCAGAAGCAGAACGAGAAGCAGAAGAATAAGAAGGAGAAAGAGAAGGATTAGGAGTAGGAGGAGCAGAAGCAGAATTAGAAGCAGAAAGAGAAGCAGAAGGAGAAGCAGAAGGAGAAACAGAAGAAGCAGAAGCAGGAGAAGCAGAAGCAGAATGAGACGCACAAGAAGGAGAAATTGAAGGAGAAGGAGAATGAGACGGAGAAGCAGAAGGAGAAGTAGGAGAAGCAGAAGAAGGAGAAGCAGGAGAAGCAGAAGCAGAAGAAACAGAAGAAGGAGAAGAGCAGAAGCAGAAGGAGAAACAGAAGCAGAAGGAGAAGCAGAAGAAGCAGAAGCTGAAGCAGAAGAAACTGAAAAAGCAGAAAAAGAAGAAGAAGCAGAAGAAGAACAAGCAGGAAAAGCAGAAGAAGAAGAAGGAGAAGGAGAAAGAGAAGGATTAGGAGTAGGAGAAACAGACGGATAAGCAGAAGCAGAAAGAGAAGGAGAAGGAGAAGGAGAAGCAGGAGAAGCAGAAGAAGCAGAAGCAGGAGAAGCAGAAGAAGAATGAAAAGCAGAAGAAGGAGAAATTGAAACAGAAGAAGATGCAGAAGGAGAAGCAGAAGCAGAAGCAGAAGGAGAAGCAGAAGAAGGAGAAGGAGTAGCAGAAGGATAAGAATAAAGAGAAACAGAAGGAGAAGCAGGAGAAGCAGAGTCAGAAGAAATAGAAGAAGGAGAAGAAACAGAAGCAGAAAGAGAAGCAGAAACAGAAGGAGAAGCAGAAATAGAAGCAGAAGAAGCCGAAGAAGCAGAAGTAGAACCTGAAGCGGAAGGAGAAGCAGAAGAAGTAGAATCTGGAGAAGAAGAAGGAGAACCAGAAGGAGAAGCAGAATCAGAAAGAGAAGCAAAAGCAGAAGGAGAAGCAGAAGAAACAGAAGAAGCAGAAGCAGTAGCAGAAGAAGCTGAAGATGCAGAAGCAGAAAGAGAAGCAGAAGGAATAGCAGAAGAACGAGAAGGAGAAGGAGAAACAGAAGGAGGAGAAGAAGCTGAAGCAGAAGGAGAATCAGGAAAGGCAAAAGAAGCAGAATCAGACGGAGAAGCAGGAAAAGCAGAAGAAGCAGAAGCAAAAGGATAAGCAAAAGAAGGAGAAGGAGAAGCAGAGGCAGAAGAAGAAGCATAAGGACAAGCACAAGCAGAAGGAGATGCAGAAGGAGAAGCAGGAGAAGCAGAAGAAGCAGAAGATGAAGGAGGAGCAGAAGTAGGAGAAGGAGAAGGAGGAGAAGCAGAAGCAGAAGGAGAAGCAGAAGCGGAATGAGAAGCAGAAAGAGAAGCAGGAGAAGCACAAGAAGCAGAAGCAGGAGAAGCCGAAAGAGAAGAAGCAGAAGAAGCAGAATCAGAAGCAGAAGTAGAAGCAGAAGCAGAAGGAGAAGCAGCAGAAGAAGTAGAACCAGAAATTCAGGCAGGAGAAACAGAAGAACCAGAAGCAGAAGCAGAAGGAGAAGCAAAAAGAGAAGCAGTAGGAGAAGTAGAAGAAGCAGCAGAAGAAGCAGAAAAACAAGCAGGAGAAGCAGAAGCAGAAAGAGAAGTAGAAGCAGAAGAAACAGAAGCAGAAGAAGAAGCAGTAGAAGCACAAGAAGCAGAAGCAGGAGAAGCAGAAGCAGAAGATAAAGAAGAAGCATAAGAAACAGAAGCAGAGGGAGAAACAAAAGAAGGAGAAAGAGCAGAAGAAGGTGAAGCAGAAGGAGATGCAGAAGCAGAAAGAGAAGCAGAAACAGAAGGAGAAGAAGAAGGAGAAGTTGGAGAATCAGAAGAAGCAGAAGCAGAAGGAGAAGGAGAAGAAGGAGAAGGAGAAGCAGAAGGAGAAGGACAAGCAGGAGAAGCAGAAGAAGCAGAAGCGGGAGGAGCAGAAGAAGAAGAAGAAGAAGAAACAGAAGAAAGAGAAGGAGCAAAAGGAGAAGCAGAAGCAGAAGGAGAAACAAAAGAGAAGCAGAAGAAGCGGAAGAAGCAGTAGCAGGAGAAGCAGAAGCAGAAGAAACAGAAGAAGCCCAAGAAGCAGAAGGAGAACCTGAAGCAGAAGGAGAAGCAGAAGCAGCAGAAGCTGGAAAAGTAGAAGCAGAAGAAACAGAACAAGCAGAAGAAGCAGAAGAAGAACGAGAAGCAGAAGAAGAAGAAGGAGAAAGAGAAGGATTAGGAGTAGGAGAAACAGAAGGATAAGCAGAAGCAGAAAGAGAAGGAGAATGAGAAGGAGAAGCAGGAGAAGCAGAAGAAGCAGAAGCAGGAGAAGCAGAAGCAGAATGAAAAGCACAAGAAGGAGAAATTGAAACAGAAGAAGATGCAGAAGAAGAAGCAGAAGCAGTAGTAGAAGCAGAAGGAGAAGCAGAAGGAGAAGCATAAAGAGAAAGAGAAGGAGAAGCAGGAGAAGCAGAAGCAGGAGAAGCAGAATCAGAAGAAATAGAAGAAGGAGAACAAGCAGAAGCAGAAAGAGAAGCAGAAACAAAAGGAGAAGCAGAAATAGAAGCAGAAGAAGACGAAGAAGCAAAAGCAGAACCTAAAGCAGAAGGAGAAGCAGGAGAAGCAGAAGAAGCAGAATCTGGAGAAGCAGAAGGAGAATCAGAAGGAGAAGGAGAAGCAGAAAGAGAAGCAAAAGCAGAAGGAGAAGCAGAAGGAGAAGCAGAAGAAACAGAAGAAGCAGAATCAGTAGCAGAAGAAGCTGAAGATGCAGAACCACAAAGAGAAGCAGAAGGAATAGCAGAAGAACGAGAAGGAGAAACAGAAGGAGAAGCAGAAGGAGACGCAGGAAAAGCAGAAGAAACAGAAGCAGACGGAGAAGAAGGAGAAGGAGAAGCCGAAGCAGAAGAAGAAGCAGAAGGAAAAGCACAAGCAGAAGGAGATGCAGAAGGAGAAGCAGGAGATGCAGAAGAAGCAGAAGCAGAAGGAGAAGAAGAAGGAGAAGAATAAGAATCAGAAGAAGCAGAAGGAGAAGTAGAAAGAGAAGCCGACGAAGAGAAGCAGAACGAGAAGCAGGAGAAGAAGAAGAAGCAGAGCGTGAGAAGCAGAAGCAAAAGAAACAGAAGAAATAGAAGGAGCAGAAGCAGAAGGAGAAGCAGAAGCAGAAGGAGAAGCAGAAAGAGAAGCAGGAGAAGCAGAAGAAGCAGGAGAAGCAGAAGCAGAAGAAACAGGAGAAGCCGAAGAAGCAGAAGCAGAATCTGAAGCAGAAGGAGAAACGAAGAAGCCAATTGAAGCGAAGCGAAGAAACGAAATAGTAGAATAAGCAGAAGCAGAAGCAGCAGGAGAAGCAGAAGAAGAAGATGGAGAAGGCGAAAGAG
>NW_012293237.1:0-6813 GCF_000151885.1 Dipodomys ordii | reverse complement strand
AGCTGGGACACAGCGGGGACCCAGCGGGACCCAGCAGGACACAGCGGGGGACACAGCGGGACACAGCAGGACACAGCGGGGGACACAGCCCCACACAGCAAGGACACAGTAGGACACAGCGTGGGACAAAGCGCGAGACAGCGGAGGACACAGCGGGGACACAGCTGGACACAGCGGGGACACAGAGGGGACTAAGCAGGGGACATAGAGGGGAAAAAGCGGGACACCACGGGACACAGTAGGACACAGCGGGACACAGCGGGGACACTGCGGGACACAGCCGGGGGACACAGCAGTGGATAGCGTGGGAAAGAGAAGGGAAACAGTGGGACACAGAGGGGACACAGCTGGACACAGAAGGGTACACAGCGGGGCACAGCGGACACACAACAGGGACAGAGCTGGACACAGAGGGACACAGAGGGGACAGAGCGTGACACAGCGCGACACAGCGGGACACAGCAGGGGACTCAGCGGGACACAGCGGGGGACACAGGGAAGACACAGCTGGACACTGAGGGAGACAGAGCAAGGACACAGCCGGACACAGCGAAACACAGCGTGACACAGTGGGGACACAGCAGGGGACACAGCGGGACACAGCGGGGACACAGAGGGACAACGCGGTGTACACAGTAGGCACAAAGCGGGACACAGCGGGGGACACAGCGAGGACAAATCGGGACACAGCGGTGACACAGCGGGACACAGCTGGGGACACTGCGGGACACAGCGGGACACAGCGGGGACACAGCAAGGACACAGCGGGGGACACAGCGGGACACAGCCGGACACAGCCGGGGACACAGCGGGACACAGCGAGAGACACAGCGGGGGACACAGCGGGACACAGCGGGGAACAAAGAGAGGACACAGCGGGACCCAGCGGGACACAGCGTCGATAGAGTGGGGACACAGCGGGACACAGCGGTGAAACAACCGGACTCAGCGGGGGACACTGTGGGACCCAGCGGGACCCAGCGGGGACACAGCAAGGACACAGCGGGGGACACAGCAAGGGACACAGCGGGAGACAGAGCGGGACACAGTGGGGAACACAGAGAGAGACACAGCAGGACACAGCGGGACACAGCGTCGATACAGCAGGTACACTGCGGGACACAGCGGGGTACACAGATGTTGACACAACGGGACACAGTGGGGGACACAGCGGGACACAGCGGGGCACAGCAGGGAAAAAACGGGAGACACAGTGGGGAACAGAGCAGGACACAGCGCGGGACACAGAGAGGACACAGTGGGGACACAGCGAGACTCAGCCCGGCACACAGAGGGGACAAAGCGGGACACCACGGGACACAGTGGGACACAGCGGGACACAGCGGGGTCACTGCGGGACACAGTGGGGGACAAAGCGGGACACAGCGGGACACAGCGGGACCGAAGCGGGACACAGCGGGACACAGCGGGACACGGCGGGGGACACAGCGGGACACAGAGGGGGACACAGCGAGGACACAGCAGGACACAAAGGGACACAGCGGGGGACAGAGCGAGGACACAGTGGGGGACAAAGTGGGGGAAACAGCTGGACACAGCAGGGAACACAGCGAGGACACATCGGGACCCAGCGGGACACAGCGTCGATACAGCGGAGACACAGCGTTACACAGCATGGTACAAAGCTGTGGACACAACGGGACACAGTGGGGGCACAGCGGGACACAGCGGGACGCAGTGGGACACAGCGGGACAGAGCGGGACACAGCGGGAACAGAGCGGGACACAGTCGGACACAGCGTGACACAGCAGGGACACAGCGGGAGACAAAGAGGGACACCACGGAACACAGCGGGACACAGCAGGAAACAGCAGTGACACTGTGGGGACACAGTGGGACACAGTGGGGGACACAGCGGGACACAGAGAGGGACAGAGTGGGACACAGTGGGGGACACAGCTGGACACAGCAGGCAAACAGTGGGGGACACAGCGGGACACAGCGGGACACAGCGAGGACACAGCGGGACAGAGCGGGACACTGCAGGGCACAGCGGGGGACACAGCGGGACACAGCGGGGGACACAGCAGGAGTCAGCGAGGGACACAGCGAGGACACAGCGGGACACAGCGCTGATACTGCGGGGACACAGCGGGGGACACAGCGGGGGACACAGCCGGACACAGCGGGACACAGCGGGGGACACATGGAGGACTCAGCGGGACAAAGCGGGGACAAAGCGGCGACTCACCGGGGGACACAGCGGGGGACAAAGCGGGACACCACAGAACACAGTGGGAAACAGCGGGACACAGCGGGGAAACTGCGGGGACACAGGGGGACAAAGCGTGGGACACATAGGGACACAGCGGGGGACACAGCGGGGGACACAGCGGGACACAGTCGGACACAGCGTGGCACACAGGGGGGACCCAGCGGGACCCAGCGGGGAACACAGCGAGGACACAGCGGGACCCAGCGGTACACAGCGTGGTACACAGCTGTGAACACAACGGGACACAGTGGGGGCACAGCGGGACACAGTGGGACACAGTGGGGACAAAGCTTGAGACACAGCGGGGTACAGAGCGGGAGACAGCGGGGGACACAGCGAGGGCACAGCGGGACAAAGCGCTGACACTGCGGGGGACACAGCGGGAGACACAGTGGGGGACACAGCCGGACACAGCGGGACACAGCGGGGGAAACAGGGGGGACCCAGCGAGACCCAGCGCGGGACACAGCGTGGACACATTGGGACACAGCGGGGACACAGCAGGACACAGCGGGGGACACAGCAGTACACAGCGGGACACAGCGGGTCACAGCGAGGGACACAGAGGGGCACATAGCGGGACACAGTGGGGAACACAGGGAGGACACAGCGGGACCCAGTGGGACACAGCGTCGATACAGTGGGGACACAGCGGGACACAGTGGGATACACAGCTGGGGACACAACGGGACACAGCGGGGGACACAGCGAGGACACAGCAGAACACAGCGTGGGAAACAGCGAGGACACAGCGGGACACAGCGAGACACAGCGGGACACAGTGGGGACACAGCAATAGACACAGCGAGACACAGCGAGGGACACAGCGGGACACAGCGGGGAACACAGCGAGGACACAGCGGGGACACAGCGGGGACACTGCGGGAACATAGTGGGACACAGCGGGGCACACAGCGGGACACAGCGGGACACAGCTTGGGACACAGCGGGAACACAGCAGGACACAGCAGGGGACACAGCGAGGACACAGCGGGACACAGTGGGACACAGCGTGGGACAAAGCGGGAGACAGCAGGGGACACAGCGAGGACACAGCGGGACACAGCGGTGACACATAGAGGACTCAGCGGGGGACACAGTGGGGGACAGAGCGGGACACAGCGGGACACTGCGGGGCACAGAGGGGGACACAGTGGGACACAGCGGGGGACCCAGCGGGACACAGCGGGACACAGCGGGACACTGCGGGGCACAGCGGGGGACACAGCGGGACACAGCGGGGGACACAGGGAGGACACAGCTTAACACAGCATGGGAAGGAGCGAGGACACAGCGGGACACAGCGAGACACAGCGGGACCCAGCGGGGACCCAGCAGTGGACACAGCGGGACACAGCGGGGGACAAAGCGGGACACCACGGAACACAGCAGGACACAGCGTGAAACAGCGGTGAACCTGCGGGGACACAGCGGGACAGAGCAGGGGACACAGCGGGACCTAGCGGGACACAGAGGGGGACACAGCGGGACACAGCGTCTATAGTGCGGGGACACAGCGGGGGACACAGCGGGACACAGCGGGGACACAGCGGGACACAGCGGGGATACAGAGGGGACTCAGCAGTGGACATAGCCGGGGACAAAGCGGGACACCACATGACACAGTGGGACACAGCGGGACACAGCGGGGACACTGCGGGGACAGAGCGGGAGAAAGTGGGGGCCCAGCGGGACACAGGAGGACCCAGCGGGGAAACAGGGGGGACACAGTGGGACACAGCAAGGACACAGCGGGACACAGCGGGACACTGCGGGGCACAGCGGGGGACACAGCAGGACACAGCGGGGGACACAGGGAGCACACAGCGGAACACAGCATGGGACAATGCGAGGACACAGCGGGAAACTTCGAGACACAGCGGTACCCAGCGGGGACCCAGCAGTGGACACAGCGGGACAAAGCGGGGGACAAAGCAGGACAGCACGGAACACAGCAGGACACAGCGTGAAACAGCGGTGAACCTGCGGGGACACAGCGGTACACAGCGGGGGACAAAGTGGGACCCAGCAGGACACAGCGGGGGACACAGCCGGACACAACAGGGACACAGCGGGGACACAGCGGGACCCAGCAGGACACAGCGGGGGACACAGCGGGACACAGCGGGACACAGCGGGGGACACAGCAGGGACACAGTGGGACACAGTAGGACACAGCGTGGGACAATGCGGGACACAACGAGGACACAGCTGGACACAGCGGGGACACAGAGGGGACTCAGCAGGGGACATAGAGGGGAAAAAGCGGGACACCACGGGACAGAGTAGGACACAGCGGGGACACTGCGGGACACAGCCGGGGGACACAGCGGTGTACAGCGGGGGACAGACAAGGGACACAGCGGGACACAGAGGTTACACAGCTGGACACAGAAGGGTACACAGCGGGGCACAGCGGACACACAACGGGGACAGAGCTGGACACAGAGGGACACAGAGGGGACAGAGCGTGACACAGCGGGACACAGTGGGACACAGCAGGGGACTCAGCGGGACACAGCGGGGGACACAGGGAAGACACAGCTGGACACTGAGGGAGACAGATCGAGGACACAGCCGGACACAGCGAAACACAGCGTGACACAGTGGGGACACAGCAGGGGACACAGCGGGACACAGCTGGGGACACAGAGGAACACAGCGGGGTACACAGCATGGACAAATCGGGACACAGCGGGGGACACAGCGAGGACACAGCGGGACACAGCGGTGACACAGCCACAGCGGGAAACAGCTGGGGACACTGCGGGACACAGCGGGACACAGCGGGGACACAGCAAGGACACAGCGGGGGACACAGCGGGACACAGCCGGACACAGCCGGGGACACAGCGGGACATAGCAAGAGACACAGCGGGGGACACCGCGGGACACAGCGGTGACACAACGGGACTCAGCGGGGGACACTGCGGGACCCAGTGGGACACAGCGGGGACACAGCAAGGACACAGCGGGGGACACAGCGGGACACAGCGGGACACAGCGGGAGACACAGCGAGTGACACAGCGGGGGACACAGCGGGACACAATGGGGAACACAGAGAGAGACACAGCAGGACCCAGCGAGACACAGCGTCGATACAGCAGGGACACAGCGGGGTACACAGCTGTTGACACAACGGGACACAGTGGGGGACACAGCGGGACACAGCGGGACACAGCGGGGCACAGCAGGGACAAAACGGGAGACACAATGGGGAACAGAGCAGGACACAGCGGGGGACACAGAGAGGACACAGTGGGGACACAGCGAGACTCAGCCGGGGACACAGCGGGGGACAAAGTAGGACACCACGGGACACAGTGGGACACAGCGGGACACAGCGTGGTCACTGCGGGACACAGTGGGGGACAAAGCGGGACACAGCGGGACACAGCGGGACCGCAACGGGACACAGCGGGACACAGCGGGACACGGCGGGGGACACAGCGGGACACAGAGGGGGACACAGCGAGGACACAGCAGGACACAGAGGGACACAGCGGGGGACACAGCGAGGACACAGTGGGGGACAAAGTGGGGAAACAGCTGGACACAGCGGGGAACACAGCGAGGACACATCGGGACCCAGCGGGACACAGCGTCGATACAGCGGAGACACAGCGTTACACAGCATGGTACAAAGCTGTGGACACAACGGGACACAGTGGGGGCACAGCGGGACACAGCAGGACGCAGTGGGACACAGCGGGACACAGCGGGACACCGCGGGGACAGAGCGGGACACAGTCGGACACAGCAGGACACAGCGGGGGACACAGCGGGAGACAAAGAGGGACACCACGAAACACAGCGGGACACAGCAAGAAACAGCAGTGACACTGCGGGGACACAGTGGGACACAGCGGGGGACACAGCGGGACACAGAGGGGGACAGAGTGGGACACAGTGGGGGACACAGCTGGACACAGCAGGGGAAACAGTGGGGGACACAGCGGGACACAGCGGGACACAGCGAGGACACAGCGGGACAGAGCGGGACACTGCAGGGCACAGCGGGGGACACAGCGGGACACAGCGGGACACAGCGGGACACAGCGGGGGACACAGCGAGGACACAACGGAACACAGAGTGGGACACAGTGAGGACACAGCGGGACACAGCGGGACACAGCCTGGTCCCAACAGTGGACACAGCGGGACACAGCGGGGGACACAGCGGGACACAGCGGGGGACACAGCGGGACACAGCGGGGGACTCATGGAGGACTCAGCGGGACAAAGCGGGGACACAGCGGCGACTCACCGGGGGACACAGCCGCGGACAAAGCGGGACACCACAGAACACAGTGGGCAACAGCGGGACACAGCGGGGAAACTGCGGGGACACAGGGAGACAAAGTGTGGGACACATAGGGACACAGCGGGGGACACAGTGGGGGACACAGCGGGACACAGCGGGACACAGCGGGGGACACAGCGGGACACAGCGGGGGACACAGCAGGAGTCAGCGGGGGACACAGCGAGGACACAGCGGGACACAGCGCTGATACTGCGGGGACACAGCGGGGGACACAGCGGGGGACACAGCCGGACACAGCGGGCCACAGCGG
>NW_012293236.1:0-6814 GCF_000151885.1 Dipodomys ordii | reverse complement strand
GTGGACACAGCAGTTGACACAGCGGGACACAGCGGGGGACAGAGGGGGACACAGCGGGGGACACAGTGAAGACACATTGGGACACAGCGGGGACACAGCGGGACTCAGCGGGGGACACTGCAGTACACAGCGGGACACAGCGGGACACAGAGGGGGACACAGTGGGACAGAGCGGGGGACACAGCAGGGGACACAGAGGGACTCAGCTGGACAAAGTGGGGGACACAGGGGGACACAGCGGGACACAGGGGGGATACAGCGAGGACACATTGGGACACAGCGGGGACACAGCGGGACTCAGCGGGGGACACAGCAGTACACAGCAGGACACAGCAGTGACACAGCTAGACACAGCAGGGTACACAGCGGGACACACTGGGCACACAGCGGGGACACAGCGGAGAAAGAGCGGGACACAGCGCGACACAGCGGGTCACAGCGGGGTACACAGCGGGACACACGGGGAACACAGTGTGGACACAGCGGGACACAGAAGGGGACACAGGGGGGACACAGCGGGACACAGCTGGACACAGAGGGGGACACAGTGGGACAGAGCAGAGGACACAGCAGGAAACACAGCGGGACACAGCGGGACACAGCAGGGGAAACAGGGGGGACACAGCGGGACACAGCAGGGGACACAGCGCGGACACATTGGTACACAGTGGGGACACAGCGGGACTCAGCGGGGGACACAGCAGTACACAGCGGGACACAGCGGGTGACACAGAGGGGTAAACAGCGGGACACAGCGGGGAACTCTGCGAGGACACAGCGGGACCAAGCGGGAAACAGCGTTGATTCAGCGGGGACACAGCGGGACACAGCGGGGTACACAGCTGGGGACCCAGCGGAACACAACGGGACACAGCAGGACCCAGCGGGGAAACAGCGGGGACACAGTGGGACACCGCAAGGACACAGCGGGACACAGCGGGACACTGCGGGGCACAGCGGGGGACACAGCGGGACACAGCGGGGGACACTGGGAGGACACAGTGGAACACAGCATGGGACAAAGTGATGACACAGCGGGAGACAGCGAGACACAGCAGGACACAGCGTGAAACAGCGGTGAACCTGCAGGGACACAGCGGGACACAGCGGGGGACACAGCGGGACCCAGGGGGACACAGCGGGGGACACAGCAGGACACAGCGGGGACAAAGCGGGACACAGTGGGGGACACAGCAGGGACAAAGCGTGACACAGTGGGGGACACAGCGAGGACACAGCGGGACACAGCGGTGACACAGCGGGACTCAGCTGGGGACACTGCGGGACACATCTGGACACAGCGGGGACACAGCAAGGACACAGCGGGGGACACAGTAAGACACAGCCGGACACAGCCAGGGACAGAGAGGGACACAGCGAGAGACACAGCGGGGGACACAGCGGGACACAGCGGAGAACAAAGAGAGGAAACAGCGGGACCCAGCGGGACACAGCGTCGATAGAGCGGGGACACAGAGGGACACAGCGGTGACACAGGGGGACTCAGCGGGGGATACTGCGGGACACAGTGGGGAACACAGAGAGGACACAGCAGGACCCAGCGGGACAAAGTGTCGATACAGCGGGAGCACAGCGGGACACAGCGGGGTACACAGCTGATGACACAACGGGACACAGTGGGGGACACAGCGGGACACAGCGGCACACAGCGGGGCACAGCGGGGACAAAACGGGAGACTCAGTGGGGAACAGAGCAGGACACAGCGGGGGACACAGGGAGGACACAGTGGGCACACAGCGAGACTCAGCCGGGGAAACAGCGGGGGAAAAAGCGGGACACCACGGGACACAGTGGGACACAGCGGGACACAGCGGGGTCACTGCGGGGACACAGCGGGACACAGTGGGGGACAAAGCGGGACACAGCGGGACACAGCGGGACACAGCCGGACACGGCGGGGGACACAGCGGGACACAGAGGGGGACACAGCGAAGACACAGTGGGACACAGCGGGACACAGCGGGGGACACAGCGAGGACACAGCAGAACACAGCGTGGGAAACAGCGAGGACACAGCGGGACACAGCGAGACACAGCGGGACACAGTGGGGACACAGCAGTACACACAGCGAGACACAGCGGGGGACACAGCGGGACACAGCAGGGAACACAGCGAGGACACAGTGGGGACACAGCGGGGACACTGCGGGAACATAGTGGGACACAGCGGGGCACACAGCGGGACACAGCGGGACACAGCTTGGGACACAGCGGGAACACAGCAGGACACAGCAGGGGACACAGCGAGGATACAGCAGGACACAGCAGGACACAGTGTGGGACAAAGCGGGAGACAGCAGGGGACACAGCGAGGACACAGCGGGACACAGCGGCGACACATAGAGGACTCAGCGGGGGACACAGTGGGGGACAGAGCGGGACACAGCGGGACACTGCGGGGCACAGCGGGGGACACAGCGGGACACAGCGGGGGACCCAGCGGGACACAGCGGGACACTGCGGGACACTGCGGGGCACAGAGGGGGATACAGCGGGACACAGCGGTGGACACAGGGAGGACACAGCTTAACACAGCATGGGAAAAAGCGAGGACACAGCGGGACACAGCGAGACTCAGCTGGTCCCAGCGGGGACCCAGCCGTGGACACAGCGGGACACAGCACGGGACAAAGCGGGACACCACGGAACACAGCAGGACACAGCGTGAAACAGCGGTGAACCTGTGGGGACACAGCGGGACACAGAGGGGGACACAGCGGGACCTAGCGGGACACAGCGGGAGACACAGCGGGACACAGCGTCTATAGAGCGGGGACACAGCGGGACACAGCGTTGACACAGCGGGTCCCAGCAGGGACACAACAAGGACACAGCGGATGACACAGCGGGACACAGCGGGACACAGAGGGGGACACAGCGAGGGACACAGCGGGGGACACAGCGGGACACAGCGGGGACACAGCGGGACACAGCAGGGACACAGAGGGGACTCAGCAGTGGACATAGCGGGGGACAAAGCGGGACACCACATGACACAGTGGGACACAGCGGGACACAGCGGGGACACTGCGGGGACACAGCGGGAGAAAGTGGGCGACCCAGCGGGACACAGCGGGACACAGGAGGACCCAGCGGGGAAACAGGGGGGACACAGTGGGACACAGCGAGGACACAGCGGGACACAGCGGGACACTGCGGGGCACAGCGGGGGACACAGGGAGGACACAGCGGAACACAGCATGGGACAATGCGAGGACACAGCGGGAAACAGCGAGACACAGCGGGACAGAGCGGGGACCCAGCAGTGGACACAGCGGGACACAGCGGGGGACAAAGCAGGACACCACGGAACACAGCAGGACACAGCGTGAAACAGCGGTGAACCTGCGGGGACACAGCGGTACACAGCAGGGGACCCAGCGGGACCCATCGGGACACAGCGGGGAACACAGCCGGACACAACAGGGACACAGCGGGGACACAGCGGGACACAGAGGGACACAGCGGGGGACACAGCAGGGACACAGTGGGACACAGTAGGACACAGCGTGGGACAAAGCGGGAGACAGCGGAGGACACAGCGAGGACACAGCGGAACACAGCATGGGACAATGCGAGGACACAGCGGGAAACAGCGAGACACAGCAGGACCCAGCGGGAACCCAGCAGTGGACACAGCGGGACACAGCTAGGGACAAAGCGGGACACCACGGAACACAGCCGGACACAGCGTGAAACAGCGGTGAACCTGCGGGGACACAGCGGTACACAGCGGGGGACACAGCGGGACACAGCGGGGGACACAGCCGGACACAGCAGGGACACAGCGGGGACACAGCGGGACCCAGCAGGACACAGCGGGGGACACAGCGGGACACAGCGGGACACAGCGGGGGACACAGCCGGACACAGCAGGGACACAGTAGGACACAGCGTGGGACAAAGCGGGAGACAGCGGAGGAAACAGCGAGGACACAGCTGGACACAGCGGGGACACAGAGGGGACTCAGCAGGGGACATAGAGGGGAAAAAGCGGGACACCACGGGACACAGTAGGACACAGCGGGACACAGCGGGGACACTGCGGGACACAGCCGGGGGACACAGCGGTGGACAGCGGGGGACAGAGAAGGGACACAGCGGGACACAGAGGGGACACAGCTGGTCACAGAAGGGTACACAGCGGGGCACAGCGGACACACAACGGGGACAGAGCTGGACACAGAGGGACACAGATGGGACAGAGCGTGACACAGCGGGACTCAGCGGGACACAGCAGGGGACTTAGCGGGACACAGCGGGGGACACAGATAGGACACAGCTGGACACTTAATGAGACAGAGCGAGGACACAGCCGGACACAGCGAAACACAGCGTGACACAGTGGGGACACAGCAGGGGACACAGCGGGACACAGCGGGGGACACAGAGGGACACAGCGGAGTACACAGCAGGGACAAAGTGGGACACAGCGGAGGACACAGCGACGACAAAGCGGGACACAGCGGTGACACAGCGGGACACAGCTGGGGACACTGCGGGACACAGCGGGGACACAGCAAGGACACAGCGGGGGACACAGCGGGACACAGCGAGAGACACAGCGGGGGACACAGCGGGACACAGCGGGGAACAAAGAGAGGACACAGCGGGACCCAGCGGTACACAGCGTCGATAGAGCGGGGACACAGCGGGACACAGCGGTGACACAACGGGACTCAGAGGTGGACACTGCGGGACCCAGCGGGACCCAGCGGGGACACAGCAAGGACACAGCGGGGGACACAGCGGGACACAGCGGGACACAGCGGGGGACACAGCGAGTGACACAGCGGGGGACACAGCGGGACACAGTGGGGAACACAGAGAGAGACACTGCAGGACCCAGTGACACACAGCGTCGATACAGCAGGGACACAGCGGGGTACACAGCTGTTAACACAACGGGACACAGTGGGGGACACAGCAGGACACAGCGGGACACAGCTGGGGACACAGCGGGGGACACAGTGGGACACAGCGGGGGACACAGCGGGACACAGCGGGGACACAGAGGGGACTCAGCAGGGGACATAGCGGGTTACAAATCGGGACACCACAGGACACAGTGGGACACAGCGGGACACAGCGGGGACACTGCGGGGACACAGAGGGACAAAGCGCGGGACCCAGCGGGACACAGCGGGACACAGCAGGACCCAGCGGGGAAATAGCGGGGACACAGTGGGACACAGCGAGAACACAGCGGGACACAGCGGGACACTGCGGGGCACAGTGGGGGACACAGCGGGATACAGCGAGGGACACAGGGAGGACACAGCGGAACACAGCATGGGACAAAGCGAAGACACAGCGGGAAACAGCGAGACACAGCGGGACCCAGCGTGGACCCAGCAGTGGACACAGCGGGACACAGCGCGGAACAAAGCGGGACACCACAGAACACAGCAGGACACAGCGTGAAACAGCGGTGAACCTGCGGGGACACAGCGGGACACAGCGGGGGACCCAGTGGGACCCAGCGGGACACAGTGGGGGACACAGCCGGACACAGCAGGGACACAGCGGGGACCCAGCGGGACCCAGCAGGACACAGCGGGGGACACAGCGGGACACAGCTGGACACAGCGGGGGACACATCAGGGACACAGCGGGACACAGTAGGACACAGCGGGGGACAAAGCGGGAGACAGCGGAGGACACAGCGAGGACACAGCGGGACACAGCGGTGACACAGCGGTACCCAGCAGGGACACAACAAGGACACAGCGGATGACACAGCGGGACACAGCGGGACACAGAGGGGGACACAGCGAGGGACACAGCGGGGGACACAGCGGGACACAGCAGGGGACACAGCAGGACACAGCGGGGACACAGAGGGGACTCAGCAGTGGACATAGCGGGGGACAAAGCGGGACACCACATGACACAGTGGGACACAGCGGGACACAGCGGGGACACTGCGGGGACACAGCGGGAGAAAGCGGGAGACCCAGCGGGACATAGCGGGACAGAGCAGGACCCAGCGGGGAAAACAGGGGGGACACAGTGGGACACAGCGAGGACACAGCGGGACACAGCGGGACACTGCGGGACACAGCGGGGGACACAGGGAGGACACAGTGGAACACAGCATGGGACAAAGCGAGGACACGGCGGGAAGCAGCGAGACACAGCGGGACCCAGCGGGGACCCAGCGGGACACCGCGGGGGACAAAGCAGGACACCACGGAACACAGCAGGACACAGCGTGAAACAGCGGTGAACCTGCGGGGTCACAGCGGGACCCTGCGGGACACAGCGGGGGACACAGCGGGACACAGCGGGACACAGCGGGGGACACAGCAGGGATACAGTGGGACACAGTAGGACACAGCGTGGGAAAAAGAGGGAGACAGCGGAGAACTCAGCGAGGACACAGCTGGACACAGTGGGGACACAGAGGGGACTCTGCAGGGGACATAGAGGGGAAAAAGCGGGACACCACGGGACACAGTAGGACACAGCGGGACACAGCGGGGACACTGCGGGACACAGCCGGGGGACACAGCGGTGGACAGCGGGGGACAGAAGGGACACAGCGGGACACAGAGGGGACACAGCTCGACACAGAAGGGTACACAGTGGGGCACAGAGGACACACAACGGGGACAGAGCTGGACACAGAGGGACACAGATGGGACAGAGCGTGACACAGCGGGACACAGCGGGACACAGCAGGGGACTCAGCGGGACACAGCGGGGGACACAGGGAGGACACAGCTGGACACTGAATGAGACAGAGCGAGGACACAGCCGGACACAGCGAAACACAGCGTGACACAGTGG
>NW_012293235.1:0-6815 GCF_000151885.1 Dipodomys ordii | reverse complement strand
AGAAGCAGGAGATGCAGAAACTTGAGAAGCAGAAGCAGAAGAAACACAAGAAGGACAAGAAGCAGAAGCAGAAGGAGAAGCAGAAAGAGAAGGAGAAGCAGGAAGAGAAGGAGGGAAAGCAGAAGAAGCAGAAGCAGGAGAAGCAGAAGCATAAGAATGTGAAGAAGCAGAAGGAGAACCTGAAGCAGAAGGAGAAGCAGGAGAAGCAGAAGAAGCAGAATCTGAAGAAGCAGAATAAGAAGCAGAAGGAGAAGCAGAAGCAGAAAGAGAATCAAAAGCAGAAGGAGAAGCAGAAGAAACAGAAGAAGTAGAAGCAGAAGCAGTTGTAGCAGAAGCAGAAGGAAAAGCAGAAGAACAAGAAGGAGAAGGAGAAACAGAAGGAGAAACAGAAGGAGAAGCAGAAAGAGACGCAGGTAAAGCAGAAGAAGAAGAAGCAAAAGGAGAATCAGAAGGAGAAGCAGAAGAAGATGCAGAATGAGAAGCAGTAGAAGCAGAAGAAGCAGAAGCAGGAGGAGAAGCAGGAAAAGCAGAAGAAGCAGAAGCAAAAGGAGAAGCAAAAGAAGGAGAAGGAGAAGCAGAAGCAGAAGCATAAGGACAAGCAGAAGCAGAAGGAGATGCAGAAGGAGAAGCAGGAGAAGCAGAAGAATCAGAAGCTGAAGGAGAAGCAGAAGTAGGAGAAGGAGAAGGAGGAGAAGCAGAAGCAGAAGCAGAATGAGAAGCAGAAAGAGAAGCAGGAGAAAGAAAAGAAGCAGAAGCAGGAGAAGCCGAAAGAGAAGAAGCAGAAGAAGCAGAATCAAAAGCAGAAGTAGAAGCAGAAGCAGAAGGAGAAGCAGCAGAAGAAGTAGAACCAGAAATTCAGGCAGGAGAAACAGAAGAAGCAGAAGCAGAAGGAGAAGCAAAAAGAGAAGCACAAGGAGTAGTAAAAGAAGCAGCAGATGGAGAAGCAGCAGAAGAAGCAGAAAAACAAGCAGGAGAAGCAGAAGCAGAAAGAGAATTAGAAGCTGAAGAAGCAGAACCAGAAGAAGAAGCAGTAGAAGCATAAGAAGCAGAAGCAGGAGAAGCAGAAGCAGAAGAAAAAGAAGAAGCATAAGAAGCAGAAGTAGAAGCAGAGGGAGAAACAGAAGAAGGAGAAGGAGCAGCAGAAGGTGAAGCAGAAGGAGATGCAGAAGCAGAAAGAGAAGCAGAAACAGAAGGAGAAGTTGGAGAATCAGAAGAAGCAGAAGCAGAAAGAGAAGCAAAAGAGGGAGAAGGAGAAGCAGTAGCAGAAGGACAATCAGGAGAAGCAGAAGAAGCAGAAGCGGGAGAAACAGAAGAAGAAGAAGAAGAAACAGGAGAAGGAGAAGGAGCAGAAGGAGAAGCAGAAGCAGAAGGAGAAGCAGAAATAGAAAGAGAAGCAGAAGAAGCAGTTGCAGGAGAAGCAGAAGCAGAAGAAACAGAAGAAGCTGAAGAAGCAGAAGGAGAACCTGAAGCAGAAGGAGAAGCAGAAGCATCAGAGGCTGGAAAAGCAGAAGCAGAAGATACCGAACAAGCAGAAGAAGCAGAAGCAGAACGAGAAGCAGAAAAATAAGAAGGAGAAAGAGAAGGATTAGGAGTAGGAGGAGCAGAAGCAGAATTAGAAGCAGAAAGAGAAGCAGAAGGAGAAGCAGAAGGAGAAACAGAAGAAGCAGAAGCAGGAGAAGCAGAAGCAGAAGCAGAATGAGAAGCACAAGAAGGAGAAATTGAAGGAGAAGGAGAATGAGACGGAGAAGCAGAAGGAGAAGTAGGAGAAGCAGAAGAAGGAGAAGCAGGAGAAGCAGAAGCAGAAGAAACAGAAGAAGGAGAAGAGCAGAAGCAGAAGGAGAAACAGAAGCAGAAGGAGAAGCAGAAGAAGCAGAAGCTGAAGCAGAAGAAAATGAAAAAGCAGAAAAAGAAAAAGAAGCAGAAGAAGAACAAGCAGGAAAAGCAGAAGAAGAAGAAGGAGGAGAAAGAGAAGGATTAGGAGTAGGAGAAACAGACGGATAAGCAGAAGCAGAGAGAGAAGGAGAAGGAGAAGGAGAAGCAGGAGAAGCAGAAGAAGCAGAAGCAGGAGAAGCAGAAGAAGAATGAAAAGCAGAAGAAGGAGAAATTGAAACAGAAGAAGATGCAGAAGGAGAAGCAGAAGCAGAAGCAGAAGGAGAAGCAGAAGAAGGAGAAGGAGAAGGAGAAGCAGAAGGATAAGAATAAAGAGAAACAGAAGGAGAAGCAGGAGAAGTAGTAGAAGCATAAGCAGAAGAAATAGAAGGAGAAGAAACAGAAGCAGAAAGAGAAGCAGAAACAGAAGGAGAAGCAGAAATAGAAGCAGAAGAAGCCGAAGAAGCAGAAGCAGAACCTGAAGCGGAAGGAGAAGCAGAAGAAGCAGAATCTGGAGAAGAAGAAGGAGAACCAGAAGGAGAAGCAGAAGCAGAAAGAGAAGCAAAAGCAGAAGGAGAAGCAGAAGGAGAAGCAGAAGAAACAGAAGAAGCAGAAGCAGTAGCAGAAGAAGCTGAAGATGCAGAAGCAGAAAGAGAAGCAGAAGGAATAGCAGAAGAACGAGAAGGAGAAGGAGAAACAGAAGGAGAAGAAGAAGGAGAAGCAGAAGGAGAATCAGGAAAGGCAGAAGAAGCAGAATCAGACGGAGAAGCAGAAGAAGGAGAAGGAGAAGCAGAAGCAGAAGAAGAAGCCGACGGAAAAGCACAAGCAGAAGGAGATGCAGAAGGAGAAGCAGGAGAAGCAGAAGAAGTAGAAGCAGAAGGAGAGAAGAAGTAGAAGAAGCAGAATCCGAAGAAGCAGAAGCAGAAGTAGAAAGAGAAGCTGACGAAGAGAAGCAGAACGAGAAGCAGGAGAAGCAGAAGAAGCAGAAGCGGGAGAAGCAGAAGAAACAGAAGAAGGAGAAGGAGCAGAAGCAGAAGGAGAAGGAAAAGCAGAAGGAGAAGCAGAAAGAGAAGGAGGAAAAGCAGAAGAAGCAGAAGCAGGATGAAGCAGAAACAGAAGGAGAAGCAGAAAGAGAAGGAGGGGAAGCAGAAGAAGCAGAAGCAGGAGAACCAGAAGCATAAGAATCCGAAGAAGCAGAAGCAGAACCTGAAGCAGAAGGAGAAGCAGGAGAAGCAGAAGAAGCAGAATCTGGAGAGGCAGAATGAGAAGCTGAAGGAGAAGCAGAAGCAGAAAGAGAGAAGGAGAATCAGAAGCAGAAGAAGATGGAGAAGGAGAAGCAGAAGAAGCAGAAGCAGAAGGAGAAGCAGGAAAAGCAGAAGAAGCAGAAGCAAAAGGTGAAGCAAAAGAAGGAGAAGGAGAAGCAGAGGCAGAAGAAGAAGCATAAGGACAAGCACAAGCAGAAGGAGATGCAGAAGGAGAAGCAGGAGAAGCAGAAGAAGCAGAAGCTGAAAGAGAAGCAGAAGTAGGAGAAGGAGAAGGAGGAGAAGCAAAAGCAGAAGGAGAAGCAGAAGCAGAATGAGAAGCAGAAAGAGAAGCAGGAGGAGGACAAGAAGCAGAAGCAGGGAAGCCGAAAGAGAAGAAGCAGAAACAGAAGCAGAAGGAGAAGCAGAAGCAGAAGGAGAAGCAGCAGAAGAAGTAGAACCAGAAATTCAGCCACGAGAAACAGAAGAAGCAGAAGCAGAAGGAGAAGCAAAAAGAGAAGCAGAAGGAGAAGTAGAAAA
This sequence comes from Dipodomys ordii, assembly GCF_000151885.1. Taxonomy (NCBI): domain Eukaryota; kingdom Metazoa; phylum Chordata; class Mammalia; order Rodentia; family Heteromyidae; genus Dipodomys; species Dipodomys ordii. The sequence continues at coordinate 3,165 of NW_012293235.1, read as the reverse complement.
AGCAGCAGAAGAAGCAGAAAAACAAGCAGGAGAAGCAGAAGCAGAAAGAGAAGTAGAAGCAGAAGAAGCTGAAGAAGAAGCAGTAGAAGCATAAGAAGCGGAAGCAGGAGAAGCAGAACCAGATGAAAAAGAAGAAGCAGGAGAAGCAGAAGCAGAAGGAGAAGCAGAAGGAGAAGCAGTAGATGCAGGAGAAGCAGAAGAAATAGAATAAGCAAAAGAAGCAGAAGCAGTGGGAGAAGCAGAAGAAGGAGAAGGAGAAGGAGCAGCAGAAGGAGAAGCAGAAGCAGAAAGAGAAGCAGAAACAGAAGGAGAAAAAAAGGAGAAGCAGGAGAATCAGAAGAAGCAGAAGTAGAAACAGAAAGAGAAGTAGAAGAAGGAGAAGCAGAAGTAGAATCAGAAGAAACAGAAGAAGAAGAAGAAGAAGAAGAAGAAGAAGAAGAAGAAGAAGAAGAAGAAGAAGAAGAAACAGAAACAGAAGAAGGAGAAGAAGGAGAAGAGCAGAAGCAGAAGCAGAAGGAAAAGAAGAAGCAGAAGGAGAAGCAGAAAGAGAAGCAGGAGAAGCTGAAGAAGCAGGAGAAGAAGAAGCAGAAGAAACAGGAGAAGCCGAAGAAGCAGAATCTGAAGCAGAAGGAGAAACAGAAGAAGCACAATGTGAAGCAGAAGCAGAAGAAACATAAATAGTAGAATAAGCAGAAGCAGAAGCACCAGGAGAAGCAGAAGAAGAAGAAGGAGAAGGCGAAAGAGAAGGATTAGGAGTAGGAGAAGCAAAAGGATAAGCAGAACCAGAAAGAGACGCAGAAGGAGAAGCAGCACGAGAAGTAGGAGTAGCAGGAGAAGAAGAAGCAGGAGAAGCAGAAGAAACAGAAGGCGCAGAAGCAGAATGAGAAGCAGAAGGAGAAATTGAAGCAGAAGCAGAAGCAGAAGGAGAAGCAGAAGCAGAAGAAGAAGCAGAAGAAGGACAAGGACAAGGAGAAGGAGAAAGAGAAGCAGAAAGAGAAGCAGAACGAGAAGCAGGAGAAGCAGAAGCTGGAGAAGCCGAAGCAGAAGAAACAGAAGAAGGGGAAGAAGCAGAAGCAGAAGGAGAAGCAGAAACAGAAGGAAAAGCAGAAAGAGAAGCAGGAGAAGCAGAAGAAGCAGCAGCAGAAGAAGCAGAAGCAGAAGAAGCCGAAAAAGCAAAAGCAGAACCTGAAGCAGAAGGAGAAGCAGGAGAAGCAGAAGAAGCAGAATCTGGAGAAGCAGAAGGAGAAGCAGAAGCAGAAAGAGAAGCAAAAGCAGAAGGAGAAGCAGAAGAAACAGAAGAAGCAGAGGCAGTATCAGAAGAAGCAGAAGATTCAGAAGCAGAAGGAGAAGCAGAAGGAAAAGCAGAAGATCTAGAAGGAGAAGGAGAAGGAGAAACAGGAGTAGAAGCAGAAAGAGAAGCAGAAGAAGGAGCAGTAGAAGGAAAAGCAGCAGGAGAAATAGAAAGAGCAGCAGAAGGAGAAGCAGGAAATGCAGAAACAGGAGAAGAACAAGCAGAAGAAACAGGAGAAGGACAAGAAGCAGAAGCAGAAGGAGAAGCAGAAAGAGAAGGAGGGGAAGCAGAAGAAGCAGAAGCAGGAGAAGCAGAAGCATAAGAATCCGAAGAAGCAGAAGCAGAACCTGAAGCAGAAGGAGAAGCAGGAGAAGCAGAAGAAGCAGAATCTGGAGAAGCAGAATGAGAAGCAGAAGGAGAAGCAGAAGCAGAAAGAGAATCAAAAGCAGAAGGAGAAGCAGAAGAAACAGAAGAAGTAGAAGCAGTAGCAGTTGTAGCAGAAGCAGTAGGAAAAGCAGAAGGAAAAGCAGAAGAACAAGAAGGAGAAGGAGAAACAGAAGGAGAAGCAGAAGGAGAAGCAGAAAGAGATGCAGGTAAAGCAGAAGAAGAAGCAGAAGGAGAATCAGAAGGAGAAGCAGAAGAAGGAGAAGGAGAAGCAGAAGCAGAAGAAGATGCAGAAGGAGAAGCAGAAGAAGCAGAAACAGAAGGAGAAGCAGGAAAAGCAGAAGAAGCAGAAGCAAAAGGTGAAGCAAAAGAAGGAGAAGGAGAAGCAGAGGCAGAAGAAGAAGCATAAGGACAAGCACAAGCAGAAGGAGATGCAGAAGGAGAAGCAGGAGAAGCAGAAGAAGCAGAAGCTAAAGGAGAAGCAGATATAGGAGAAGGAGAAGGAGGAGAAGCAGAAGCAGAAGGAGAAGCAGAAGCAGAATGAGAAGCAGAAAGAGAAGCAGGAGGAGGACAAGAAGCAGAAGCAGGAGAAGCCGAAAGAGAAGAAGCAGAAACAGAAGCAGAAGGAGAAGCAGAAGCAGAAGGAGAAGCAGCAGAAGAAGTAGAACCAGAAATCCAGGCACGAGAAACAGAAGAAGCAGAAGCAGAAGGAGAAGCAAAAAGAGAAGCAGAAGGAGAAGTAGAAAAAGCAGCAGAAGAAGCAGAAAAACAAGCAGGAGAAGCAGAAGCAGAAAGAGAAGTAGAAGCAGAAGAAGCAGAAGAAGAAGCATAAGAAGCAGAAGCAGGAGAAGCAGAACCAGAAGAAAAAGAAGAAGCATAAGAAGCAGAAGCAGAGGGAGTAACAGAAGAAGGAGAAGGAGCAGCAGAAGGTGAAGCAGAAGGAGATGCAGAAGCAGAAAGAGAAGCAGAAATAGAAGGAGCAGAAGAAGGAGAAGTTGGAGAATCAGAAGAAGCAGAAGCAGAAAGAGAAGCAGAAGAAGGAGAAGGAGAAGCAGAAGGAGAAGGACAAGCAGGAGAAGCAGAAGAAGCAGAAGCGGGAGAAGCAGAAGAAGAAGAAGAAGAAACAGAAGAAGGAGAAGGAGCAGAAGGAGAAGCAGAAGCAGAAGGAGAAGCAGAAAGAGAAGCAGAAGAAGCAGTAGCAGGAGAAGCAGAAGCAGAAGAAACAGAAGAAGCCGAAGAATCAGAAGGAGAACCTGAAGCAGAAGGAGAAGCAGAAGCAGCAGAAGCTGGAAAAGCAGAAGCAGAAGAAACCGAACAAGCAGAAGAAGCAGAAGCAGAACGAGAAGCAGAAGAAGAGGGAGAAAGAGAAGGATTAGGAGTAGGAGGAGCAGAAGCAGAATAAGAAGCAGAAAGAGAAGCAGAAGGAGAAGCAGAAGGAGAAACAGAAGCAGAAGCAGGAGAAGCAGAAGCAGAAAAAGAAAGAGAAGCAC
>NW_012293234.1:0-924 GCF_000151885.1 Dipodomys ordii | reverse complement strand
CTGAGCTGTCACACCCCAAATCAAAAACAAGACATATAAGACAAAAAAACTAAAACAACTCCATAAAATATGAAATACAAAACAACGAAATAGTGGTTCAAGTCCCGATTACTCCCTGCCTCTCTGTACAGTATGGTTTCCCCCCCCCCGTCCCCCCGCCCGCCCAGCCATGCTTCAAAGGAAAGAAAACGCAGGACTCACAAGGGGCCTGTTACTTTACACTTCAGAGCATCTGCGGCCTGGGAAGGGGCACACAGGGACCCGAGTGGAAGGTTGGTTCTGGGTACTAGAAAGAAAAATGTGCCGGGTGGTGGGCCCTTGAGGACAGCCTGGGGTCCAGCTCCCTGGTTGTAGTTACAGAGGACCGCAAGCCTGGGTAGGGGAGGGCGGGGCTGGGGTATAAAACAACAGAACTGAGCCAGGCGCCGGTGGCTCACACCTGTCATCCTAGCTACTCAGGGGGCTGAGATCTGAGGATCACGGTTCAAAGCCAGCCAGGGCTGGAAAGTCCGTGAGACTCTTATCTCCAATAACCCACTAAAAAACCAGAAGTGGCGCTGTGGCTCAAGCGGTATAGCACTTGCCTTGAGCTGAAGAACGCAGGGACAGTGCCCAGGTCCAAAGTTCAAGCCTGGTTAATGGGAGATAAGAGTCTCACACACCTTCCTGCCCAGGCTGGCTTTGATGCGGGATCCAGTCATCTCAGCCCCTGAGAAGAGAGGATGACAGGAGTGACTCACCGCCGCTGACACATTTCGACTTTTCAGCCTATGTAGTGCGATGCTGTACTGCCGGATTGTGTTGCTAGTTAGTGTGCCTGTTTCCATGGAAATGCCCTTCTCAGTCACACCTTTGGGCTACGGCACGACCTCAGCCATAACCTCTTCTACCCGGTGTATATATGTCAATGTGCGTAGACTCGCC
>NW_012293233.1:0-6816 GCF_000151885.1 Dipodomys ordii | reverse complement strand
AGAAGCAGCAAGAGAAGCAGGAGAAGCAGAAGAAACAGAAGGCGCAGAAGCAGAATGAGAAGCAGAAGGAGAAATTGAAGCAGAAGCAGAAGCAGAAGGAGAAACAGAAGCAGAAGGAGAAGCAGAAGAAGGAGAAGGAGAAGGAGAAGCAGAAAGAGAAGCCGAACGAGAAGCAGGAGAAGCAGAAGCAGGAGAAGCAGAAACAGAAGAAACAGAAGAAGGAGAAGAAACCGAAGGAGAAGCAGAAACAGAAGGAAAAGCAGAAAGAGAAGCAGGAGAAGCAGAAGAAGCAGCAGCAGGAGAAGCAGAAGCAGAAGAAGCCGAAGAAGCAGAAGCAGATCCTGAAGCAGAAGGAGAAGCAGGAGAAGCAGAATCTGGAGAAGCAGAAGGAGAAGCAGAAGCAGAAAGAGAAGCAAAAGCAGAAGGAGAAGGAGAACAAGAAGCAGAAGAAACAGAAAAAGCAGAGGCAGTAGCAGAAGAAGCAGAAGATGCAGAAGCAGAAGGAGAAGCAGAAGGAAAAGCAGAAGAACGAGAAGGTGAAGAAGAAGGAGAAACAGAAGGAGAAGCAGAAAGAGAAGCAGAAGAAGGAGCAGGAGAAGGAAAAGCAGCAGGAGAAGCAGAAAGAGCAGCAGAAGGAGGAGCAGGAGATGCAGAAACAGGAGAAGCATAAGCAGAACAAACAGGAGAAGGACAAGAAGCAGAAGCAGAAGGAGAAGCAGATACAGAAGGAAAAGCAGAAAGAGAAAGAGGAGAAGCAGAAGAAGCTGAAGCAGGAGAAGCAGAAGCATAAGAATCCGAAGAAGCAGAAGAGAACCTGAAGCAGAAGGAGAAGCAGGAGAAGCAGAAGAAGCAGAATCTGGAGAAGCAGAAGTAGAAGTAGAAGCAGAAAGAGAATCAAAAGCAGAAGGAGAAACAGAAGAAACAGAAGAAGTAGAAGCAGTAGCAGTTGAAGCAGAAGCAGAAGGAGAAGCAGAAGGAAAAGCAGAAGAACAAGAAGGAGAAGGGAAACAGAAGGACAAGCAGTAGGAGAATAAGAAGGAGAAGCAGAAGAAGTAGAAGCAGAAGCAGAAGAAGATGCAGAAGGAGAAGCAGAAGAAGCAGAAGGAGAAGCAGGAAAAGCAGAAGAAGCAGAAGCAAAAGGAGAAGCAAAAGAAGGAGAAGGAGATGCAGAAGCAGAAGAAGAAGCATAAGGACAAGCACAAGCAGAAGGAGATGCAGAAGGAGAAGGAGGAGAAGCAGAAGAAGCAGAAGCTGAAGGAGACGCAGAAGTAGGAGAAGGAGAAGGAGGAGAAGCAGAAGCAGAAGGAGAGGCAGAAGCGGAATGAGAAACAGAAAGAGAAGCAGGAGAAGCACAAGAAGCAGAAGCAGGAGAAGCCGAAAGAGAAGAAGCAGAAGAAGCAGAAGCAGAAGCAGAAGTAGAAGCAGAAGCAGAAGGAGAAGCAGCAGAAGAAGTAGAACCAGAAATTCAGGCAGGAGAATCAGAAGAAGCAGAAGCAGAAGCAGAAGGAGAAGCAAAAAGAGAAGCAGAAGGAAAAGTAGAAGAAGCAGCAGAAGAAGCAGAAAAACAGCAGGAGAAGCAGAAGCAGAAAGAGAAGTAGAAGCAGAAGAAGCAGAAGCAGAAGCAGAAGCAGTAGAAGCATAAGAAGCAGAATCAGGAGAAGCAGAAGCAGAAGAAAAAGAAGAAGCATAAGAAGCAGAAGCAGAAGCAGAGGGAGAAACAGAAGAAGGAGAAGGAGCAGCAGAAGGTGAAGCAGAAGGAGATGCAGAAACAGAAAGAGAAGCAGAAACAGAAGGAGAAGAAGAAGGATTAGTTGGAGAATCAGAAGAAGCAGAAGCAGAAAGAGAAGCAGAAGAAGGAGAAGGATAAGCAGAAGCAGAGGAAAGGAAGGAGAAGCAGAAGAAGCAGAAGCGGGAGAAGCAGAAGAAGAAGAAACAGAAGGAGAAGGAGCAGAAGAAAAAGCAGAAGCAGAAGGAGAAGCAGAAAGAGAAGCATAAGAAGCAGTAGCAGGAGAAGCAGAAGCAGAAGAAACAGAAGAAGCCCAAGAACCAAAAGGAGAACCTGAAGCAGAAGGAGAAGCAGAAGCAGCAGAAGCTGGAAAAGCAGAAGCAGAAGAAACAGAACAAGCAGAAGAAGCAGAAGCAGAACGAGAAGCAGAAGAAGAAGAAGGAGAAAGAGAAGGATTACGAGTAGGAGGAGCAGAAGCAGAAGGAGAAACAGAAGAAGCAGAAGCAGGAGAAGCAGAAGCAGAAGCAGAATGAGAAGCACAAGAAGGAGAAATTGAAGGAGAAGGAGAATGGCACGGAGAAGCAGAAGGAGAAGTAGGAGAAGCAGAAGGAGAAAAAGCAGGAGAAGTAGAAGCAGAAGAAGGAGAAGAGCAGAAGCAGAAGGAGAAACAGAAGCAGAAGGAAAAGCAGAAGAAGCAGAAGCTGATGCAGAAGAAGAAGAAGAAACAGAAAAAGCAGAAGAAGAAGCAGCAGGAGAAGCAGAAGAAGAAGAAGGAGAAAGAGAAAGAGAAGGAGAAACAGAAGGATAAGCAGAAGCAGAAAGAGAAGCAGGAGAAGCAGAAGAAGCAGGCGAAGCAGAAGCAGAATAAAAAGAAGAAGCATAAGTAGCAGAAGCAGAGGGAGAAACAGAAGAAGGAGAAAGAGCAGCAGAAGGTGAAGCAGAAGGAGATGCAGAAGCAGATAGAGAAGCAGAAACAGAAGGAGAACAAGAAGGAGAAGTTGGAGAATCAGAAGAAGCAGAAGCAGAAGCAGAAAGAGAAGCAGAAGAAGGAGAAGGAGAAGCAGAAGGAGAAGGAAAAGCAGGAGAAGCAGAAGAAGCAGAAGCGGGAGAAGCAGAAGAAGAAGAAACAGAAGAAGGAGAAGGAGCAGAAGGAGAAGCAGAAGCAGAAGGAGAAGCAGAAAGAGAAGCAGAAGAAGCAGTAGCAGGAGAAGCAGAAGCAGAAGAAACAGAAGAAGCCCAAGAACCAGAAGGAGAACCTGAAGCAGAAGGAGAAGCAGAAGCAGCAGAATCTGGAAAAGCAGAAGCAGAAGAAAAAGAAGAAGCATAAGTAACAGAAGCAGAGGGAGAAACAGAAGAAGGAGAAGGAGCAGCAGAAGATGAAGCAGAAGGAGATGCAGAAAGAGAAGCAGAAACAGAAGGAGAAGAAGAAGGAGAAGTTGGAGAATCAGAAGAAGCAGAAGCAGAAGCAGAAAGAGCAGCAGAAGAAGGAGAAGGAGAAGCAGAAGGAGAAGGACAAGCAGGAGAAGCAGAAGAAGCAGAAGCGGGAGAAGCAGCAGAAGAAGAAGAAACAGAAGAAGGAGAAGGAGCAGAAGGAGAAGCAGAAGCAGAAGGAGAAGCAGAAAGAGAAGCAGAAGAAGCAGTAGCAGGAGAAGCAGAAGCAGAAGAAACAGAAGAAGCCCAAGAACCAGAAGGAGAACCTGGAGCAGAAGGAAAAGCAGAAGCAGAAGAAGCTGGAAAAGCAGAAGCAGAAGAAACAGAACAAGCAGAAGAAGCAGAGGCAGGACGAGAAGCAGAAGAAGAACAAGGAGAAAGAGAAGGATTAGGAGTAGGAGGAGCAGAAGCAGAATAAGAAGCAGAAAGAGAAGCAGAAGGAGAAGCAGAAGGAGAAACAGAAGAAGCAGAAGCAGGAGAAGCAGAAGCAGAATGAGAAGCACAAGAAGGAGAAATTGAAGGAGAAGGAGAATGAGACGGAGAAGCAGAAGGAGAAGTAGGAGAATCAAAAGAAGAAGAAGCAGGAGAAGCAGAAGGAGAACAAACAGAACAAGGAGAAGAGCAGAAGCAGAAGCAGAAGGAGAAGCAGAAGAAGGAGAAGCTGAAGCAGAAGAAGAAGAAACAGAAAAAGCGGAAGAAGCAGAAGAAGAAGCAGCAAGAGAAGCAGAAGAAGAAGAAAAAGAGAAGGAGAAATAGAAGGATTAGGAGTAGGAGAAACAGAAGGACAAGCAGAAGCAGAAAGAGAAGGAGAAGGAGAAGCAGGAAAAGCAGAAGAAGCAGAAGCAGGAGAAGCAGAAGCAGAATGAAAAGCAGAAGAAGGAGAAATTGAAACAGAAGAAGATGCACAATGAGAAGCAGAAGCAGTAGTAGAAGCAGAAGAAGGAGAAGCAGAAGGAGAAGCATAAAGAGAAACAGAAGAAAAGCAGGAGAAGCAGAAGCAGGAGAAGCAGAATCAGAAGAAATAGAAGAAGGAGAGAAGCAGAAGCAGAAAGAGAAGAAGAAACAGAAGGAGAAGCAGAAATAGAAGCAGAAGAAGCCGAAGAAGCAAAAGGAGAACCTGAAGCAGAAGGAGAAGCTGGAGAAGCAGAAGAAGAAGAATCTGGAGAAGAAGGAGAACCAGAAGGAGAAGCAGAAGCAGAAAGAGAAGCAAAAGCAGAAGGAGAAGCAGAAGAAACAGAAGAAGCAGAAGCAGTAGTAGAAGAAGCTGAAGATGCAGAAGCAGAAAGAGAAGCAGAAGGAATAGCAGAATAACGACAAGGAGAAACAGAAGGAGAAGAAGAATGAGAAGCAGAAGGAGAAGCAGGAAAAATAGAAGAAGCAGAAACAGACGGAGAAGCAGAAGAAGGAGAAGCAGAAGCAGAAGAAGAAGCAGAAGGAAAAGCACAAGCAGAAGGAGATGCAGAAGGAGTAGCAGGAGAAGCCGAAGAAGCAGAAGCAGAAGGAGAAGAAGAAGGAGAAGAAGCAGAATCAGAAGAAGCAGAAGGAGAAGTAGAAAGAGAAGCCGAAGCAGAGAGGGAGAAGCAGAAGTAGAAGAAATAAAAGGAGCAGAAGCAGAAGGAGGAGCAGAAGCAGAAGGAGAAGCAGAAAGAGAAGCAGGAAAAGCAGAAGATGCAGAAGCAGGAGAAGCAGATGCAGATAAACAGGAGAAGGACAAGAAGCAGATGCAGAGCAGAGAGAAGAGAAGAGAAGCACTAGAAGCAGAGACGCAGAAAAGCAGAAGCAGCGAGAGAGAGAGAGAGAGAGAGAGAGAGAGAGAGAGAGAGAGAGAGAGAGAGAGAGAGAGAGAGAGAGAGAGAGGAGAAGAAGAAGAAGAAGACAAAGAAGAAGAAGAAGAAGAAGCATAAAGAGAAGCATAAGGACAAGCAGTATAAGCAGAAGAAGCAGAAGCAGGAGAAGCAGAAGCAGAAGAAAAAGAATAAGCAAAAGAAGCAGAAGCAGAAGCAGTGGGAGAAACAGAAGAAGGAGAAGGAGAAAGAGCAGCAGAAGGAAAAGTTGAAGCAGAAAGAGAAGCAGAAACATAAGGAGAAGAAGAACGAGAAACAGGAGAATCAGAAGAAGCAGAAGTAGAAGCAGAAAGAGGAGAAGGAGAAGCAGAAGTAGAATCAGAAGAAACAGAAGAAGAAGAAGCAGAAGAAACATAAGCAAAAGAAACAGAAGAAGGAGAAGAGCAGAAGAAGAAGCAGAAGGAGAAAGAGAAGCAGAAGGAGAAGAAACAGGAGAAGGACAAGAAGCAGAAGTAGAGGCAGAACCTGAAGCAGAAGGAGAATCAGGAGAAGCAGAAGAAGCAGTATCTGGAGAAGCAGAATGAGAAGCAGAAGCGGAAAGAGAATCAAAAGCAGAAGGAGAAGCAGAAGAAACAGAAGAACAGAAGCAGTAGCTGTTGCAGCAGTAAGAGAAGCAGAAGGAAAAGCAGAAGAACGAGAAGGAGAAGGAGAAACATAAGGAGAAGCAGAAAGAGAATCAGAAGGAGAAGCAGAAGAAGCAGAAGGAGAAGGAGAAGCAGAAGCAGAAGAAGAAGCATAAGGACAAGCACAAGCAGAAGGAGATGCAGAAGGAGAAGCAGGAGAAGCAGAAGAAGCAGAAGAAGAAGTAGAAGCAGGAGAAGGAGAAAGAAGAGCAGCAGAAGCAACAGGAGAAGCAGTAGGAGAAGCAGAATCAGAATGAGAAGCAGAAAGAGTGGCAGTAGAAGCAGAAGAAGCAGGAAAAGCAGAAGCAGAAGAAAGAGAAGAAGAAGAAGAAGAAGAAGAAGAAGAAGAAGAAGAAGAAGAAGAAGAAGAAGAAGAAGAAGAAGAAGAAGAAGAAGAAGCAGAAGAAGAAGAAGAAGAAGAAGAAGAAGAAGAAGAATCATAAGGAGAAGCATAAGGAGAAGCATAAGGAGATGCATAAGGAGAAGCAGAGAAGCAGAAGAAGCAGAAGCAGAAGAAGCAGAAGCAGAAGAAAAAGAATAAGCATAAGAAGCAGAATCAGAGGAAGAAGAAGTAGGAGCAGCAGAAGGAGAAGCAGAAGGAGAATCAGAAGGAGAAGCAGAAGAAGGAGAAGCAGAAGCAGAAGAATAGCAGAAGGAGAAGCAGAAGAAGATGCACAAGGAGAAGCAGGAGAAGCAGAAGAAGCAGAAGCAGAAGGAGAACTAGAAGTAGGAGAAGAAGAAGGAGAAGGAAGGGCAGCAGAAGCAATAGGAGAAGCAGATGGAGAAGCAGAAGCAGACTGAGAAGCAGAAAGAGAAGCATTAGAAGCAGAAGAAGCAGGAAAAGCAGAAGCAGAAGAATGAGAAGAAGAAGAAGAAGAAGAAGAAGAAGAAGAAGAAGAAGAAGAAGAAGAAGAAGAAGAAGAAGAAGAAGAAGAAGATGAAGAAGAAGAAGAAGAAGAAGAAGAAGACAAAGAAGAAGAAGAAGAAGCATAAGGAGAAGCATAAGGAGTAGCAGTAGAAGCAGAAGAAGCAGAAGAAGCAGTAGCAGGAGAAGCAGAAGCAGAATAAAATGAATAAGCAGAAGAAGCTGAAGCAGAAGCAGTGGGAGAAGCAGAAGAAGGAGATGGAGCAGCAGAAGGAGATGTTGAAGCAGATAGAGAAGCAGAAATAGAAGTGAGAAGATGAACGAGAA
>NW_012293232.1:0-6821 GCF_000151885.1 Dipodomys ordii | reverse complement strand
CGAGGACTGAGAGGGACTCAGCGGCGTTTTTTTGAGGGGACACAGCTGGGGACACAGCGTGGGATCAAGTGTGACACCACGGGACACAGTGTTACACAGCGGGACACAGCGGGGACACTGCGGGACAAAGCAAGATAAAGCGGGGGACACAGCGGGACACAGCGGGCCACAGCGGGGGACAGAGGGGAACACAGCGGGACACAGAGCGGGACACAGTGGGCTACCCAGTGAGGACACAGCGGGACACAACAGGGGACACAGCGAGGACACAGCGGGGGACACAGCGGGACACAGTGGGGAACACAGCGAGGACAAAGCGGGACACAACGGGACCCAGCGTCGATACAGTGGGGAGGCAGCGTTACACAGCGTGGTACACACTGTGGACACAACGGGACACAGTGGGGGCACAGCGGGACACAGTGGGACACAGCGGGGACAAAGCGTGAGACACAGCGAGGGACAGAGAGGGAAACAGCAGGGGACACAGCGAGGAAACAGTGGGACACAGCGGTGACACAGCGGGGACTCAGCGGGGGACACAGTGGGACACAGCGGGGGACACTGCGGGACACAGCGGGGGACACGTCGGGACACAGTGTGGGACAGAGCGTGGGACACAGCGAGACACAGCGGGGACAAAGCTGGACACAGCGGGGTACACAGAAGGACACAGCTGGACACAGCGGGGTACACAGCCGGACACAGCGGGCACACAGCGGGGACACAGCGGGACACAGCGGGGACAGAGTCGGACACAGCGGGACACAGCGGGGGACCCAGCGAGGACACAGCGGGACACAGTGGTGGACACAACGGGGGACACAGCGGGACACAGCGGGGAACACAGCGAGGACACAGCGGGACACAGCGGGAAACACTGTGAGGTCACAGCGGGGGACAAAACGGGACAACACGGGACACAGTGTGACAGAGTGGGACACAGCGGGGACACTGCAGGGGCACAGCAGGACAAAGCGGGCGACACAGTGAGACACAGCGGGGGACACAGCGGGACACAGCGGGGACTCACCTGGGGACACAGCGAAGGACAAACTGGGACACCACGGGACACAGTGGGACACAGCGGGACACAGCGGGGACACTGCGGGAACATAGCGGGACACAGGGGGACACAGCAGGACACAGCAGGGACATAGCGGGACACAGCGGGACACAGCGGGGACACTGCGGGGACATAGCGGGACACAGCAGGGTACACAGCAGGACACAGCAGTGGACACAGCGGGAACACAGCTGGACACAGCGGGGTACACAGTGGGACACAGGGGGCACACAGTGGGGACACAGCGGGGGACACAGCGGGACACAGCGGGTCACAGCGGGGGACACAGCGGGGGACACAGCGGGGGACAGCAGAGGACAGAGAGGGGACACAGCGGACACAGCGGGGTACACAGAGGGACACAGCGGGCACACAGTGGGGACACAGCGGGACAAAGCAGGACACAGCGGGGACAGAGCAGGACAGAGCGTGACACAGCGAGGACACATTGGGACACAGCGGGACACAGAGGAACTCAGCGGGAGACACAGCAGTACACAGCGGGAAACAGTGTGACACACCGGGGAGACAGCAGGGACACAGTGGGGGACACAGCAGGACACAGCGGGTCACAGCGGGGGACACAGCGGGACACAGCGGGGAACACAGCGAGGACACAGCGGGACACAGCGAGAAACACAGCGAGGTCACACCGGGGGCCAAAGCGGGACAAACACGGGACACAGTGTGACACAGTGTGACACAGCGGGGACACTGCAGGGGCACAGCGGGACAAAGTGGGCGACACAGCGGGACACAGCGGGACACAGCGGGAGACACAGCGGGGGACAGCAGGGGACAGAGAGGGGACACAGCGGGAGACACTAAGGGGGACAGCAGGGGACAGAGAGGGGACACAGCTGGACACAGCGGGAACACAGCTGGACACAGCGGGGTACACAGCGGGACACAAGGGGCACACAGTGGGGACACAGCAGGGGACAAAGCGGGACACAGCGGGTCACAGCGGGGGACACAGCGGGACACAGCGGGGGACACAGAGGGGTACACAGCGGGACACAGCCGGGAACACAGCGTGGACACAGCAGGACACAGCAGGACACAGCGGTACACAGCGGCACACAGCGGGGGACACAGTGTGATACAGCGGGGACACAGCAGGACACAGCGGGACACAGCGGGGGACACAGCGGTACACAGCTTGGGACACAGCGAGGACAAAGCGGGACACAGCGGGACACAGCGGGGACACAGCAGGGACACAGCAGGGACACAGCGGGGGACACAGCGGGGGACACAGCGGGACACAACGGGGAACACATCGAGGACACAGCGGGACCCAGCAGGACACAGCGTCGATACAGAGGGGACACAGCGGGGTACACAGCTGAGGACACAACTGGACACATCGGTGGACACAGCGAGGACACAGCGGGACACAGCGGGGACACTGCGGGAACATAGCGGGACACAGCGGGTACAGACCGGGACACAGCGGGGTCACAGAGTGGTACACAGCGGGACACATCGGGAAACAAAGCGAGGTCACAGCGGGGGACAATGCGGGACAACACGGAACACAGTGTGACACAGCGGGACACAGCGGGACACAGCGGGACACAGCGGGGGACACAGAGGGGAACAGCAGAGGAAAGAGAGGGGACACAGCGGGACACAGCGGGTACACAGCTGGACACAGCGGGGTACACAGAGGGACACAGCGGGCACACAGCGGGGACACAGCGGGACACAACGGGACACAGCGGGGACACAGTGGGACACAGCGGGACAAAGCGGCAGACACAGCGAGACACAGCAGGCACACAGCGGGGACACAGCGGGACACAGCGGGACACATCGGGGACAGAGCGGGACACAGCCGGACACTGCGGGACACAACAGGGGACACAGCGGGACACAGTTGGGGACCCAGTGAGGACACAGCGGGACACAGCAGGGGACACAGCGAGGACACAGTGGGGGACACAGCGGGGGACACAGCGGGACACAGCGGGGAACACAGCGAGGACACAGCGGGACACAGCGTCGATACAGCGGGGACACAGCGTTACACAGCGTGGTACACAGCTTTGGACACATTGGGACACAGTGGGGGCACAGCCGGACACAGCGGGACACAGTGGGACACAGCAGGGACAAAGCGTGAGACACAGCGGGGGACAGAGAGGGAGAAAGCAGAGGACACAGCGAGGACACAGCGGGACACAGCGGTGACACAACGGGGACTCAGCGGGGGACACAGCGGGACACAGCGGGGGACACTGCGGGACACAATGTGGGACAGAGCGTGGGACACAGCGAGACACAGCGGGGACAAAGCTGGACACAGCGGGGTACACAGAGGGACACAGCAGGGACACAGCGGGGAAACAGCGTGACACAAAAGGACACAGCGCGACACAGAGGGGGCCACAGCGACACAGCGGCACACAGTGGGGGACACAGCAAGGACAGAGCGGGACACAGCGGGAGACAAAGCGGGACATCGCGGGGGACACAGCGGGGACACAGCGGGACACAGCGGGACACAGCATGGGACACAGGAAGGACACAGCGGTACACAGCGGGGGACAGAGCGAGGACACATTGGGACACAGCGGGGACACAGCGGGACTCAGCGGGGGACACAGCAGTACACAGCGGGACACAGCGGGACACAGAGGGGAAAGAGCATGGACACAGCGGGGGACACAGAGAGACACAGCGGGGGACACAGAGGAGTACACAGCGGGACACAGCAGGGAAAAAAGCGAGGCCACAGCAGAACACAGCGTGGGACACAGCGAGGACACAGCGGGACACAGCGGGACACAGTGGGGACAAAGCAGTAGACACAACGGGACACAATGGCGGACACAGCGGGACACAGCAGGGGACACAAGGAGGACACAGCGGGACCCAGCGGGACCCAGCCTCGATACAGCGGGGACACAGCGGGACACAGCGAGGTACACAGCTGGGGACACAACAGGACACAGCGGGGGACACAGCGAGGACACAGTGGGACACAGCGGGACACTGCGGGAACATAGCGGGACACAGCGGGGTACAGAGCGGGACACAGCAGGCACACAGCGGGGACACAGTGGGACACAGCGGGACACAGCGGGGGACAAAGCGGGACACAGTGGGGGACCCAGTAAGGACACAGCGGGATACAGCGGGGGACACAGTGAGGACACAGCGGGACACACCCGGGGAAAAAGCGGGACACAGCAGGGACACAGCAGTGGACACAGCGGGACACAGCGGGACACAGCGCTACACAGCGTCGATACAGAGGGGACTCAGCGGAGGACACAGCGGGGGAAACAGCGGGGACAAACTGGGACACCACGGGACACAGTGTGACACAGCGGGACACAGCGGGGACACTGCGGGGACAAAGCAGGACAAAGCGGGGGACATAGCGGGACACAGTGGCACACATTGGGGGACACAGCGGGGGACAGCGGAGACAGAGATGGGCCACAGCGGGACACAGCGGTGACATAGCTGGACACAGCGGGGTACACAGAGGGACACAGCTGGGGACACAGCGAGGACACAGCGGGATACAGCGGGGGACACAGTGAGGACACAGCGGGACACAGCCGGGGAAAAAGCGGGACACAGCAGAGACACAGCAGTGGACACAGCGGGACACAGCGGGGGACACAGCCGGACACAGCGGGGGAAACAGTGGGGGACACAGTGGGACACAGTGGGACACACGGGGGACACATGGGGAACACAGCGGGACACTGCGGGGACACAGCGGGACTCAGCGGGGGACACAGCGGGACACAGAGGGGGACACAGAGGGATACACAGCGGGACACAGCTGGGAACACAGCAGGTCACAGCGGGACACAGCTGGAACACAGCTGGACACAGCGGGGTACACAGTGGGACACAGGGGGCACACAGTGAGGACACAGCGGGGGACACAGCGGGACACAGCGGGTCACAGTGGGGGGACACAGTGGGGGACACAGCGGGGGACAGCAGAGGACAGAGAGGGGACACAGCAGCGACACAGAGGGGACGCAGCTGGGGACACAGCGTGGACACAGCAGGACACAGGGGGACACAGCGGTACACAGCGGGACACAGCGGGGGACACAGTGGGACACAGCCGGGACACAGCAGGACA
Source organism: Dipodomys ordii (assembly GCF_000151885.1). Classification (NCBI taxonomy): domain Eukaryota; kingdom Metazoa; phylum Chordata; class Mammalia; order Rodentia; family Heteromyidae; genus Dipodomys; species Dipodomys ordii. The sequence goes on along the minus strand of NW_012293232.1, from coordinate 1,638 downwards.
CAGCGGGACACAGCGGGGGACACAGCGGTACACAGCTTGGGACACAGCGAGGACAAAGCGGGACACAGCGGGACACAGCGGGGACACAGCAGGGACACAGCAGGGACACAGCGGGGGACACAGCGAGACACAGTGGGGAACACAGCGAGGACACAAAGGGACACAACGGGACACAGCGTCGATACAGCGGGGAGGCAGCGTTACATAGCGTGGACACTGTGGACACAACGGGACACAGTGGGGGCACAGCAGGACACAGTGGGACACAGCGGGGAGACAGCAGGGACACAGTGGGGGACACAGCGGGACACAGCGGGTTACAGCGGGGAACACAGCGGGACACAGCAGGGGACACAGCGAGGACACAGCGGGTCACAGCGGGACACAGCGTAGGACAAAGCAGGAGACAGCGAGGGACAAAGAGAGGACCCAGCTGGACACAGCGGGGTACACAGCGGGACACAGCGTGGGACACAGAAGGGTACACAGCGGGACAAAGCGAGAAACACAGCGAGGTCACACCGGGGGCCAAAGCGGGACAACACGGGACACAGTGTGACACAGCGGGGACACTGCAGGGGCACAGCGGGACAAAGCGGGCGACACAGCGGGACACAGCGGGACACAGCGGGAGACACAGCGGGGGACAGCAGGGACACAGCGGGACACAGTGGGGTACACAGCTGGGGACACAACAAGGAGACAGCGGGACACAGCGGGACACAGCCGGGACACTACGGGAACATAGCAGGACACAGCGGGTACACAGCGGGACACAGCGGGACACAGCTGGGGACACAGCGGGGACACAGCGGGACACAGCGGAACACAGCGGGAGTCAAAGCGGGAGACAGCGGGGGACACAGCGAGGACACAGGGGGACACAGCGGCGACACAGAGGGGACTCAGCGGGGGACACAGCGTGGGACAAAGTGGGACACCACGGGACACAGTGTGACACAGCGGGACACAGCGGGAACACTGCGGGACACAGCAGGACAAAGCGGGGGACACAGCGGGACACAGCGGGGGACCCAGCGGGGGACAGCGGAGACAGAGAGTGTCCACAGCGAGACAAAGCGGTGACACAGCTGGACACAGCGGGGTACACAGCCGGACACAGCGGGCACACAGCGGGGACACAGCGGGACACAGCGGGACACAGTGGGGGACACTGAGAGGACACAGCGGGATACAGCGGGGGACAGAGCGAGGACACATTGGGACACAGCGGGATTCAGCGGGGGACACAGCAGTACACAGCGGGACAAAGCGGGACACAGCGGGGACACAGCAGGGACACAGCAGAGACACAGCGGGAGACACAGCGGGACACAGCGGGGGACACAGGGATGACAGAGCAGGACCCAGCGGGACCCAGCGTGGATACAGCAGGAACTCAGTTGGACACAGCAGGACACAGCGGGGACACAGCAGTAGACACAGCGGGACACAGTGCCGGACACAGCGGGACACAGCGGGGGACAAAGGGAGGACACAGCGGGACCCAGCGGGACCCAGCGTCGATACAGCAGGGACACAGCGGGACACAGTGGGGTACACAGTTGGGGACACAGCGAAGACACAGTGGGACACAGCGGGGACACAGCGGGACACAGCAGGACACAGCAGGGGTGA
>NW_012293231.1:0-1857 GCF_000151885.1 Dipodomys ordii | reverse complement strand
CCCAGCCAGGACACCAAGCGAGGACACAGCGGGACCAGCCGGGGGACACAGCATGACAAAGCGGGTCACAGCGGGGAAATAGTGGGGGACACAGCGGGGGACACAGCGGGGTACAGAAGGACACAGCGAGGACACAGCGGGACACAAGAGGGACACAGCGGGGACACAGCGGGGACACAGCAGCGACACAGCGGAACACAGCGGGGACACAGAGGGACTCAGCGGTTACACAGCGAGGACACACCAGGGAAACAGCGGGACACAGCGGAGACACAGCAGGGACACAGTGAGACACAGCGAGGACACAGCGGGACTCAGCGTAGGATACAACGGGGGACAGCGGTGACACACCGGCGGACAGCGAGGACAGAGCGGGGACACAGCAGGGGACCCAGCGAGGACACAGCGTGACACATGGGGACACAGCGGGACACAGCGGGGGACCCAGCGAGGACACAGCGGGACACAAATGGGGACACAGCAAGGACACAGTGGGACACAGCGGGAAAGAGTGGGACACAGCAGGGGACACAGCCGGGGACACAGCGGGACACAGCAGGGGACACAGCAGGGACACAGCAGGACACAGTGTGGACACAGCGGGACACAGCGGGACACATCGGGGGACACAGCAGGACACTTCAGGGTACACAGCAGGACACAGCGGGGACACAGTAGGGGCACAGTGGGAAACAGCGGGACACTGCGGGGGACAAACGGGACACACCGGGACACAGCGGGACACAGCGGGGGACACAGCGGAGGACACAGAGTTGCACACAGCGGGAGAGAGTGGAACACAGCACGGACACAGCAGGGACACAGCGGGACATAGCAGGGACAAAGCGAGGACAGAGCGGGACACAGAGGTACACAGCGAGGGACACAGCGGGGGACAGTGGTGACAAACCGGGGAACAACGGGGTCACAGCGGGACACAGCTAGGACACAGCGGGGACACAGCGGGGACACAGCAGGGGACACAGTGGGACACAGCAGGGGATACAGCGAGGACACAGAGGGGACATAGGGGGACACTGCGGGACACAGTGGGACACAGCGGGGACACAGAGGGACATAGCAGTTAAACAGCGAGGACACACCAGGGACACAGCGGGACACAGAGGGACACAGCGGGGACACAGCCGGGACACAGCGGGACCCAGTGGGACCCAGCAGAGACACAGCAGGACAAAGCGGGGGACACAGATGCGGACACAGCAGGACACAGCGGGACACAGCCGGGGACAGAGCAGGACACAGCATGGAGACAGTGGGACACAGCGGGGGACACAGCTGGGACACAGCGGGTCAACAGCGGGGACACAGTGGGGGACACAGCGATGACACAGCGGGACACAGAGGGATACACAGCAAGGACACAGCGTGACACATGGGGCTCAGCGGGACACAGCGGGGGACACAGAGAGGACACAGCGGGACACAAATGGGGACACAGCAAGGACACAGCGGGACACAGCGGGAAAGAGCGGGACACAGCGGGGGACACAGCCGGGGACACAGCGGGACACAGCAGGGGACACAGTGTGGACACAGCGGGACACAGTGGGGACACAGCGGGACACAGCGGGACACATCGGGGGACACAGCAGGACACTGAGGGGTACACAGTGGGACACAGCAGGACACAAAGGGACACAGCGGGACACAGCAAGGACACAGCGGGACACAGGAGGACACAGCGGGACACAGTGGGGACACAGCAGGGGACACAGCAGGACACAGAGGGGACACAGAGGGACTCAGCGGTTACACAGCGAGGACACACCTGGGACACAGCGGGACACAGCGGAGACACAGCAGGGACACAGTGAGACACAGCGAGGACACAGCGGG
>NW_012293230.1:0-5357 GCF_000151885.1 Dipodomys ordii | reverse complement strand
CGGAACACAGAGTGGGACACAGTGAGGACACAGCAGGTTCACAGCGAGACACAGCCGGGTCCCAGCAGTGGACACAGCGGGACACAGCGGGGGACACAGCGGGACACAGCGGGAGACACATGGAGGACTCAGCGGGACAAAGCGGGTACACAGCCGCGACTCACCGGGGGACACAGCGGGGTACAAAGCGGGACACCACAGAACACAGTGGGAAACAGCGGGACACAGCGGAGAAACTGCGGGGACACAGGGGGACAAAGCGTGGGACACATAGGGACACAGCGGGGGACACAGTGGGGGACACAGCGGGACACAGCGGGGAACACAGCGAGGACACAGCGGGACCCAGCGGTACACAGCGTCGATAAAGCGGGGACACAACGTTACACAGCGTGGTACACAGCTGTGAACACAACGGGACACAGTGGGGGCACAGCGGGACACAGCGGGACACAGTGGGACACAGCGGGGACAAAGCTTGAGACACAGCGGGGTACAGAGCGGGAGACAGCAGGGGACACAGCGAGGACACAGCGGGACACAGCGCTGACACTGCGGGGGACACAGCGGGGGACACAGCCGGACACAGCGGGACACAGCGGGGGACACAGGGGGGACACAGCGGGACCCAGCGCGGGACACAGAGAGGACGCATTGGGACACAGTGGGGACACAGCGGGACTCAGCGGGGGACACAGCAGTACACAGCGGGACACAGCGGGACACAGCGGGGGACACAGAGGGGTAAACACCGGGACACAGCGGGGAACACAGCGAGGACACAACGGAACACAGAGTGGGACACAGTGAGGACACAGCGGGACACAGCGACACACAGCCGGGTCCCAGCAGTGGACACAGCGGGACACAGCGGGGGACACAGCGGGACAAAGCGGGGGACACATGGAGGACTCAGCGGGACAAAGCGGGGACACAGCGGCGACTCACCGGGGGACACAGCGGGGGACAAAGCGGGACACCACAGAACACAGTGGGAAACAGCGGGACACAGCGGAGAAACTGCGGGGACACAGGGGGACAAAGCGTGGGACACATAGGGACACAGCGGGACACAGTGGGACACAGCGGGGACAAAGCTTGAGACACAGCGGGGTACAGAGCGGGAGACAGCAGGGGACACAGCGAGGACACAGCGGGACACAGCGCTGACACTGCGGGGGACACAGCGGGGGACACAGCGGGGGACACAGCCGGACACAGCGGGACACAGCGGGGGACACAGGGGGGACACAGCGGGACCCAGCGCGGGACACAGCGAGGACGCATTGGGACACAGCGGGGACACGGCGGGACTCAGCGGGGGACACAGCAGTACACAGCGGGACACAGCGGGACACAGCAGGGGACACAGAGGGGTAAATAGCGGGACACAGCGGGGAACACAGCGAGGACACAGCGGGACCAAGCGGGACACAGCGTCGATACAGCGGGGACACAGCGGGACACAACGGGGTACACAGCTGGGTACACAACGGGACTCAGCGGGGGACACAGCGAGGACACAGCAGAACACAGCGTGGGACACAGCGGGGGCACAGCGGCACCCAGCAGGACACAGCGGGGCACACAGCGGGACACAGCGGGACACAGCTTGGGACACAGCGGGAACACAGCAGGACACAGCCGGGGACACAGCGAGGACACAGCGGGACACAGTAGGACACATCGTGGGACAAAGCAGGAGATGGCAGGGGACACAGCGAGGACACAGCGGGACACAGTGGCGACACATATAGGACTCAGCGGGGGACACAGTGGGGGACAGAGCGGGACAGAGCGGGACCCAGCGGGGACAAAGCGTGAGACACAGCAGTGGACAGAGCAGGAGACAGAGGCGGACACAGCGAGGACACAGCGGGACACAGCGGGACCGAAGCGGGACACAGCGGGACACAGCGGGACACGGCGGGGGACACAGCGAGGACACAGCGGGACCCAGGGCGACACAGCGTCGATACAGCGGGGACACAGCGTTACACAGCGTGGTACACAGCTGTGAACACAACGGGACACAGTGGGGGCACAGCGGGACACAGCGGGACACAGTGGGACGCAGCAGGGACAAAGCTTGAGACACAGCGGGGTACAGAGCGGGAGACAGCGGGGGACACAGCGAGGACACAGCTGGACAGAGCGCTGACACTGCGGGGGACACAGCTGGGGACACAGCGGGGGACACAGCCGGACACAGCGGGACACAGCGGTAGAAACAGGGGGGACCCAGCGAGACCCAGCGCGGGACACACCGTGGACACATTGGGACATAGCGGGGACACAGCGGGACACAGCGGGGGACACAGCAGTACACAACGGGACACAGCGGGTCACAGCGAGGGACACAGAGGGGTACATAGCGGGACACAGTGGGGAACACAGGGAGGACACAGCGGGACCCAGTGGGACACAGCGTCGATACAGTGGGGACACAGCGGGACACAGTGGGGTACACAGCTGGGGACACAACGGGACACAGCGGGGGACACAGCGAGGACACAGCAGAACACAGCGTGGGAAACAGCGAGGACACAGCGGGACACAGCGAGACACAGCGGGACACAGTGGGGACACAGCAATAGACACAGCGAGACACAGCGAGGGACACAGCGGGACACAGCCGGGAACACAGCGAGGACACAGCGGGGACACAGCGGGGACACTGCGGGAACATAGTGGGACACAGCGGGGCACACAGCGGGACACAGCGGGACACAGCTTGGGACACAGCGGGAACACAGCAGGACACAGCAGGGGACACAGCGAGGACACAGCGGGACACAGTGGGACACAGCGTGGGACAAAGCGGGAGACAGCAGGGGACACAGCGAGGACACAGCGGGACACAGCGGTGACACATAGAGGACTCAGCAGGGGACACAGTGGGGGACAGAGCGGGACACAGCGGGACACTGCGGGGCACAGCGGGGGACACAGTGGGACACAGCGGGGTACCCAGCGGGACACAGCGGGGCATTGCGGGGCACAGCGGGGGACACAGCGGGACACAGCGGGGGACACAGGGAGGACACAGCTTAACACAACATGGGAAGAAGCGAGGACACAGCGGGACACAGCGAGACACAGCGGGACACAGCGGGGACCCAGCAGTGGACACAGCGGGACACAGCGGGGGACAAAGCGGGACACCACGGTACACAGCAGGACACAGCGTGAAACAGCGGTGAACCTGCGGGGACACAGCGGGACACAGCGGGGGACACAGCGGGACCTAGCGGGACACAGCGGAACACAGCGTCTATAGAGCGGGGACACAGCGGGGGACACAGCGGGACACAGCGGGGACACAGCGGGACACAGCGGGGACACAGAGGGGACTCAGCAGTGGACATAGCCGGGGACAAAGCGGGACACCACATGACACAGTGGGACACAGCGGGACACAGCGGGGACACTGCGGGGACACAGCGGGAGAAAGCGGGGGACCCAGCGGGACACAGCGGGACACAGGAGGACCCAGCGGGGAAACAGGGGGGACACAGTGGGACACAGCAAGGACACAGCGGGACACAGCGGGACACTGCGGGGCACAGCGGGGGACACAGCAGGACACAGTGGGGGACACAGGGAGCACACAGCGGACACAGCATGGGACAATGCGAGGACACAGCGGGAAACAGCGAGACACAGCGGGACCCAGCAGTTGACACAGCGGGACACAGCGGGGGACAAAGCAGGACAGCACGGAACACAGCAGGACACAGCGGGAAACAGGGGTGAACCTGCGGGGACACAGCGGTACACAGCGGGGGACACAGCGGGACCCAGCGGGACACAGCGGGGGACACAGCCAGACACAACAGGGACACAGCGGGGACACAGCGGGACCCAGCAGGACACAGCGGGGGACACAGCGGGACACAGCGGGACACAGCGGGGGACACAGCAGGGACACAGTGGGACACAGTAGGACACAGCGTGGGACAATGCGGGAGACAGCGGAGGACACAGCGAGGACACAGCTGGACACAGCGGGGACACAGAGGGGACTCAGCAAGGGACATAGAGGGGAAAAAGCGGGACACCACGGGACAGAGTAGGACACAGCGGGACACAGCGGGGACACTGCGGGACACAGCCGGGGGACACAGCGGTGTACAGCGGGGGACAGACAAGGGACACAGCGGGACACAGAGGTTACACAGCTGGACACAGAAGGGTACACAGCGGGGCACAGCGGACACACAACGGGGACAGAGCTGGACACAGAGGGACACAGATGGGACAGAGCGTGACACAGCGGGACACAGTGGGACACAGCAGGGGACTCAGCGGGACACAGCGGGGGACACAGGGAGGACACAGCTGGACACTGAATGAGACAGAGCGAGGACACAGCCGGACACAGCGAAACACAGCGTGACACAGTGGGGACACAGCAGGGGACACAGCGGGACATAGCCGGGGACACAGAGGAACACAGCGGGCTACACAGCATGGACAAAACGGGACACAGCGGGGGACACAGCGAGGACACAGCGGGACACAGCGGTGACACAGCCACAGCGGGACACAGCTGGGGACACTGCGGGACACAGCGGGACACAGCGGGGACACAGCAAGGACACAGCGGGGGACACAGCGGGACACAGCCGGACACAGCGGGGCACACAGCGGGACATAGCAAGAGACACAGCGGGGGACACAGCGGGACACAGCGGGGAACAAAGAGAGGACACAGCGGGACCCAGCGGGACACAGCATCGATAGAGTGGGGACACAGCGGGACACAGCGGTGACACAACGGGACTCAGCGGGGGACACTGCAGGACCCAGCGGGACACAGCGGGGACACAGCAAGGACACAGCGGGGGACACAGCGGGACACAGCGGGACACATCGGGGGACACAGCGAGTGACACAGCGGAGGACACAGCGGGACACAATGGGGAACACAGAGAGAGACACAGCAGGACACAGCGAGACACAGCGTCGATACAGCAGGGACACAGCGTGGTACACAGCTGTTGACACAACGGGACACAGTGGGGGACACAGCGGGACACAGCGGGACACAGCGGGGCACAGCAGGGACAAAACGGGAGACACAGTGGGGAACAGAGCAGGACACAGCGGGGGTCACAGAGAGGACACAGTGGGGACACAGCGAGACTCAGCCGGGGACACAGCGGGGGACAAAGCGGGACACCACGGGACACAGTGGGACACAGCGGGACACAGCGGGGTCACTGCGGGACACAGTGGGGGACAAAGCGGGACACAGCGGGACACAGCGGGACCGCAAAGGGACACGGCGGGGGACACAGCGGGACACAGAGGGGGACACAGTGGGACACAGTGGGGGACACAGCTGACACTGA
>NW_012293229.1:0-2346 GCF_000151885.1 Dipodomys ordii | reverse complement strand
GAAGCAGAAGCAAAAGGAGAATCAGAAGGAGAAGCATAAGATGCAGAAGGAGAAGCAGAAGCAGAAGAAACAGCAGAAGGATAAGCAGAAGAAGAAGAAGAAGAAGATGCAGAAGGAGAAGCAGGAGGAGCAGAAGAAGCAGAAGCAAAAGGAGAAAGAGAAGGAGAAGAAGGAGAAGCAGAAGTAGAATCAGAAGAAACAGAAGAAGAAGAAGAAGAAGAAGAAGAAGAAGAAGAAGAAGAAGAAGAAGAAGAAGAAGAAGAAGAAGAAGAAGAAGAAGAAGAAGAATCATAACAAACATAAGAAGAAGAAGAGCAGAAGCAGAAGCAGAAAGAAAAGCAGAAGCAAAGGAGAAGCAGAAAGAGAAGCAGGAGAAGCAGAAGAAGCAGGAGAAGCAGAAGCAGAAGAAACAGGAAAAGCCGAAGAAGCAGAAGCAGAATCTGAAGCTTAAGGAGAAACAGAAGAAGCAAAATCTGAAGCAGAAGCAGAAGAAACAGAAATAGTAGAATAAGCAGAAGCAAAAGCAGCAGGAGAAGCAGAAGAAGAAGGTGGAGAATTCGAAAGAGAAGGAGTAGGAGTAGGAGAAGCAAAAGGATAATCAGAAGCAGAAAGAGACGCAGAAGGAGAAGCAGCACGAAAATTAGGAGAAGCAGGCGAAGCAGAAGCAGGAGAAGCAGAAGAAACAGAAGACGCAGAAGCAGAATGAGAAGCAGAAGGAGAAATTGAAGCAGAAGCAGAAGCAGAAGGAGAAGCAGAAGCAGAAGGAGAAGCAGAAGAAGGAGAAGGCGAAGGAGAAGCCGAAAGAGAAGAAGAAAGAGAAGCAGAATGAGAAGCAGGAGAAGCAGAAGCAGGAGAAGCAGAAGCAGAAGAAACAGAAGAAGGAGAAGAAGCAGAAGATGAAGGAGAAGCAGAAACAGAAGGAAAAGCAGAAAGAGAAGCAGGAGAAGCAGAAAAAGCAGCAGCAGGAGAAGCAGAAGCAGAAGAAGCCGAAGAAGCAGAAGCAGAACCTGAAGCAGAAGAAGAAGCAGGAGAAGCAGAAGAAGCAGAATCTGGAGAAGAAGAAGGAGAACCAGAAGGAGAAGCAGAAGCAGAAAGAGAAGCAAAAGCAGAAGGAGAAGCAGAAGAAACATAAGAAGCAGTGGCAGTAGCAGAAGAAGCAGAAGATGCAGAAGCAGAAGAAGCACAAGGAAAAGCAGAAGAACGAGAAGGGGAAGGAGTAGGAGAAACCGAAGGAGAAGCAGAAAGAGAAGCAGAAGAAGGAGCAGGAGACGGAAAATCAGCAGGAAAAGCAGAAAGAGCAGCAGAAGGAGACGCAGGAGATGCAGAAACAGGAGAAGCAGAAGTAAAAGAATCAGGAAAAGGACAAGAAGCAGCAGAAGAAGGAGAAGCAGAAACAGAAGGAGAAGCAGATAGAGAAGGAGGGGAAGCAGAAGAAGCAGAAGCAGGAGAAGCAGAAGCATAAGAATCCGAAGAAGCAGAAGCAGAACCTGAAGCAGAAGGAGAAGCAGGAGAAGCAGAAGAAGCAGAATCTGGAGAAGCAGAATGACAAGCTGAAGGAGAAGCAGAAGCAGAAAGAGAATCAAAAGCAGAGGGAGAAGCCGAAGAAACAGAAGAAGTAGAAGCAGTAGCAGTTGTAGCAGAAACAGAAGGAGAAGACAAAGGAAAAGCAGAAGAAGAAGAAGCAGAAGGAGAATCAGAAGGAGAAGCAGAAGAAGGAGAAGGAGAAGCAGAAGCAGAAGAAGATGCAGAAGGAGAAGCAGGAGAAGCAGAAGAAGCAGAAGCAGAAAGAGAAGTAGGAAAAGCAGAAGAAGCAGAAGCAAAAGGAGAAACAAAAGAAGGAGAAGCAGAAGCAGAAGAAGAAGCATAAGGACAAGCACAAGCAGAAGGAGATGCAGAAGGAGAAGCAGGAGAAGCAGAAGAAGCAGAAGCTGAAGGAGAAGCAGAAGTAGGAGAAGGAGAAGGAGGAGAAGCAGAAGGAGAAGCCGAAGCGGAATGAGAAGGAGAAAGAGAAGCAGGAGAAGCACAAGAAGCAGAAGCAGGAGAAGCCGAAAGAGAAGTAGAAGAAGCAGAAACAGAAGCAGAAGTAGAAGCAGAAGCAGAAGGAGAAGCAGCAGAACAAGTAGAACCAGATATTCAGGCAGGAGAAACAGAAGAAGCAGAAGCAGAAAGAGAAGCAAAAAGAGAAGCAGAAGGAGAAGTAGAAGAAGAAGCAGAAGGAGAAGTAGAAGAAGCAGCAGAATGAGAAGCAGCAGAAGAAGCAGAAAAACAAGCAGGAGAAGCAGAAGCAGAAAGAGAAGTAGAAGCAGAAGAAGCAGAAGCAGAAGAAGAAGCAGTAGAAGCATAAGA
>NW_012293228.1:0-3564 GCF_000151885.1 Dipodomys ordii | reverse complement strand
ATATGATACAGATTATTGACAAGAGCAGAAGCAGAATCCGATGGAGATGCAGATGGAGATGCAGGAGAAGCAGAAGAAGCAGGAGAAGCAGATTCTGATGAAACAGGCGAAGCCGAAGAAGCAGAATCATAATCTGAAGCAGAAGGAGAAACCGAAGAAGCACAATCTGAAGCAGAAGCTGAAGAAACAGTAAGAGTAGAATAAGCAGAAGCAGAAGCACCAGGAGAAGCAGAACAAGAAGACGGAGAAGGCGAAAGAGAAGGATTAGGAGTAGGAGAAGCAAAAGGATAAGCAGAAGCAGAAAGAGACGCAGATTGAGAAGCAGCACGAGAAGTAGGAGAAGCAGGAGAAGCTGAAGCAGGAGAAGCAGAAGAAACAGAAGACGCATAAGCAGAATGAGAAGCAGAAGGAGAAATTGAAGCAGAAGCAGAAGCAGAAGGAGAAGCAGAAGCAGAAAGAGAAGCAGAAGCAGGAGAAGCAGAAAGAGAAGCGGAACGAGAAGCAGGAGAAGCAGAAGAAGATGAGGAGAAGGAGAAGGAAGGGCAGCAGAAGCAATAGGAGAAGCTTAAGGAGAAGCAGAAGCAGAATGAGAAGCAGATAGAGAAGCAGTAGAAGCAGAAGAAGCCGGAAAGGAAGAAGCAGAAGAATGAGAAGAAGAAGAAGAAGAAGAAGAAGAAGAAGAAGAAGAAGAAGAAGAAGATGAAGATGAAGAAGAAGAAGAAGAAGAAGAAGAAGAAGAAGAAGAAGAAGAAGAAGAAGAAGAAGAAGAAGAAGAAGAAACAGAAGAAGGAGAAGAAGAAGAAACAGAAGAAGGAGAAGGAGCAGAAGGAGAAGCAGAAGCAGAAAGAGAAGCAGAAAGAGAAGGAGAAGAAGCAGTAGCAGGAGAAGCAGAAGCACAAGAAACAGAAGAAGCTGAAGAAGCAGAAGCAGGACCTGAAGCAGAAGAAACAGAACAAGCAGAAGAAGCAGTAGCAGAAGCAGAACGAGAAGCAGAAGAAGAAGAAGGAGAAGGGGAAAGAGAAGGATTAGGAGTAGGAAGAGAAGAAGGAGAATCAGAAGAAGAACGAGAAGCAGAAGGAGCAGCAGAAGGAGAAGCAGAAGGAGAAGCAGAAGAAGGAGAAGCAGAAACAGAAGAAGCAGCAGAAGGTGAAGCAGAAGCAGAAGAAGATGCAGAAGGAGAAGCAGGAGAAGCAGAAGAAGCAAAAGCAGAAGGAGAAGCAGAAGCAGAATGAGAAGCAGAAAGAGAAGCAGTAGAAGCAGAAGAAGCCGGAAAGGAAGAAGCAGAAGAAAGAGAAGAAGAAGAAGAAGAAGAAGAAGAAGAAGAAGAAGAAGAAGAAGAAGAAGAAGAAGAAGAAGAAGAAGAAGAAGAAGAAGAAGAAGAAGAAGAAGAAGAAGAAGCATAAGGAGAAGCATAAGGAGAAGCATAAGGAGAAGCATAAGGAGAAGCAGTAGAAGCAGAAGAAGCAGAAGCAGAAGAAGCAGAAGCAGAAGAAAAAGAATAAGCAAAAAAGCAGAAGCATAAGCACTGGGAGAAGCAGAAGCAGAAGGAGAAGGAGCAGCAGAAGGAGAAGCAGAAGCAGAAAGAGAAGCAGAAACAGAAGGACAACAAAAGGAGAAGCAGGAGAATCAGAAGAAGCAGAAGTAGAAGCAGAAAGAGGAGAAGAAGGAGAAGCAGAAGTAGAATCAGAAGAAACAGAAGAAGAAGAAGCAGAAGAAACAGAAGCAAAAGAAACAGAAGAAGGAGAAAAGCAGAAGCAGAAGGAGAAGCAGAAGCAGAAGGAGAAGCAGAAAGAGAAGCAGGAGAAGCAGAAGAAGCAGGAGAAGCAGAAGCAGAAGAAACAGAAGAAGCCGAAGAAGCAGAAGCAGAATCTGAAGCAGAAGGAGAAACAGAAGAAGCAGAAGAAACAGTAATAGTAGAATAAGCAGAAGCAGAAGCAGCAAGAGAAGCAAAAGAAGAAGAAGTCGGAGAAGGCGAGAGAGAAGGATTAGTAGTAGGAGAAGCAAAAGGATAAGCAGAAGCAAAAAGAGACGCAGAAGGAAAAGCAGCACGAGAAGTAGGAGAAGAGGAGAAGCAGAAGCAGGAGAAGCAGAAGAAACAGAAGACGCAGAAGCAGAATGAGAAGCAGAAGGAAAAATTGAAGCAGAAGGAGAAGCAGAAGCAGAAGGAGAAGCAGAAGAAGGAGAAGGAGAAGCAGAAAGAGAAACAGAAAGAGAAGCAGAACGAGAAGCAGGAGAAGCAGAAGCAGGACAAGCAGAAGCAGAAGAAAGAGAAGAAGGAGAAGAAGCAGAAGCAGAAGGAGAAGCAGAAACAGAAGGAATAGCAAAAAGAGAAGCAGGAGAAGCAGAAGAAGCAGCAGCAGGAGAAGCAGAAGCAGAAGAAGCCGAAGAAGCAGAAGCAGAACCTGAAGCAGAAGGAGAAGCAGGAGAAGCAGAAGAAGCAGAACCTGGAGAACCAGAAGGAGAAGCAGAAGCAGAAAGAGAAGCAAAAGCAGAAGGAGAAGCAGAAGAAACAGAAGAAGCAGAGGCAGTAGCAGAAGAAGCAGAAGATGCAGAAGCAGAAGGAGAAGCAGAAGGAAAAGCAGAAGAACGACAAGGAGAAGGAGAAACAGAAGGAGAAGCAGATAGAGAAGCAGAAGAAGGAGCAGGAGAAGGAAAAGCAGCAGGAGAAGCAGAAAGAGTAGCAGAAGGAGAAGCAGGAGAAGTAGAAACAGGAGAAGCAGAAGCAGAAGCAGAAGAAACAGGAGAAGGACAAGAAGCAGAAGCAGAAGGAGAAGCAGAAGCAGAAGGAGAAGCAGAAAGAGGAGGGGAAGCAGAAGAAGCAGAAGCAGGAGAAGCAGAAGCATAAGAATCCGAAGAATCAGAAGGAGAAACTGAAGCAGAAGGAGAAGCAGAAGAAACAGAAGAAGTAGAAGCAGTAGCAGTTGTAGCAGAAGCAGAACGAGAAGCAGAAGGAAAAGCAGAAGAACAAGAAGGAGAAGGAGAAACAGAAGGAGCAGCAGAACGAGAAGCAGAAAGAGAAGCAGGTAAAGGAGAAGAAGAAGAAGCAGAAGGAGAATCAGAAGGAGAAGCAGAAGAAGAAGAAAGAGAAGCAGAAGAAGATGCAGAAGGAGAAGCAGAAGAAGCAGAAGCAGAATGAGAAGAAGGAAAGGCAGAAGAAGCAGAAGCAAAAGGAGAAGCAAAAGAAGGAGAAGGAGAAGCAGAGGCAGAAGAAGAAGCATAAGGACAAGCACAAGCAGAAGGAGATGCAGAAGGAAAAGCAGGAGAAAGAGAAGAAGCAGAAGCTGAAGGAGAAGCAGAAGTAGGAGAAGGAGAAGGAGGAGAAGCAGAAGAAGAAGGAGAAGCAGAATCGGAATGAGAAGCAGAAAGAGAAGCAGGAGAAGCACAAGAAAAAGAAGCAGGAGAAGCCGAAAGAGAAGAAGCAGAAACAGAAGCAGAAGTAGAAGCAGAAACAGAAGCAGAAGCAGCAGAACAAGTAGAACCAGAAATTCAGGCAGGAGAAACTTAAGAAGCAGAAGGAGAAGCAAAAAGAGAAGCAGAAGAAGAAGTAGGAGAACCAGCAATGAT
>NW_012293227.1:0-2433 GCF_000151885.1 Dipodomys ordii | reverse complement strand
TGTCCCCGCTGTGTCCCCGCTGTGTGCTCGCTGTGTCCTGCTGTGGACTCCGTTGTGTCCAGCTTTGTCACTGCTATGTCCCGCTGTGTCCCCTCTCTGTCTCCGATGTCCCCCGCTGTGTCCCCCGCTGTGTCCCGCTGTGCCCCCACTGTGTCCCGTTGTGTCCACAGCTGTGTACCACGCTGTGTAACGCTGTGTCCCCGCTGTATCGACGCTGTGTCCCGCTGGCTCCCACTGTGACCTCGCTGTGTTCCCCGCTGTGTCCTGCTGTCCCCCGCTGTGTCCCCCGCTGTGTCCTCGCTGTGTCCCCCGCTGTGTCCCCCGCTGAGTCCCGCTCTTTACCCCGCTGTGTCCCGCTGTGTCCCAATGTGTCCTCGCTGTGTCCCCCGCTGTGTCCCGCTGTGTCCCCCATGTGTCACCCGCCTTGTCCCGCTGTGTCCCGCTGTGTCTCCCGCTGTGTCCCCTGCTGTGTCCCCCTCTGTGTTCTGCTGTGTCCCCCGCTGTGTCCCGATGTGTCCCCGCTGTGTCCCCCGCTGTGTCCCGCTGTGTCCCCGCTGTATCCCACAATTTATCCCCCACTGTGTCCCGCTGTGTCCACCGCTATGTCCACCACTGTGTCCCGCTGTGTCCCCCACTGTGTCCCGCCGTGTCACCCGCTGTGTCCCTCGCTGTGTCCCCTCTGTGTCCACATCTGTGTCCCCGCTGTGTCCCGATTTGTCACCCTTCTGTACCCCGCTGTGTCCCGCTGTGTCCCAATGTGCCCTCGCTGTGTCCCCCGCTGTGTCCCGCTGTGTCCCCCATGTGTCACCCGCCTTGTCCCGCTGTGTCCCGCTGTGTCTCCCGCTGTGTCCCCTGCTGTGTCCCCCTCTGTGTTCTGCTGTGTCCACCGCTGTGTCCCGATGTGTCCCCGCTGTATCCCCCGCTGTGTCCCGCTGTGTCCCCGCTGTATCCCACAATGTATCCCCCACTGTGTCCCGCTGTGTCCACCGCTATGTCCACCACTGTGTCCCGCTGTGTCCCCCACTGTGTCCCGCCGTGTCACCCGCTGTGTCCCTCGCTGTGTCCCCTCTGTGTCCACCTCTGTGTCCCCGCTGTGTCCCGATTTGTCACCCTTCTGTACCCCGCTGTGTCCCCACTGTGTCCTCGCTGTGTCTCCCGCTGTGTCCCGCTGAGTCCCCCGCTGTGTCACACTATGTCCGGCTCTGTCCCCTCTAGGTCCCACTGTGTCCCTTCTGTGTGTCCGCTGTGTCCCGCTGTGTATCCCGCTGTGTCCAGCTGTGTCACCGCTGTGTCCCGCTGTGTCCCCTCTCTGTCTCCACTGTCCCCCGCTGTGTGTCCCGCTGTGTCCCTTCTGTGTGTCCGCTGTGTCCCGCTATGTTCCTGCAGTGTCCCCGCTGTGTCCCGCTTTGTCCCGCTGTGTCCTCGCTGTGTCGCCCGCTGTGTCCCTTTGTGTCCCCCACTGAGTCCCCGCTGTGTCGCCGCTGTGTCCCGCTCTGTCCTCGCTGTGTCCCCGCTGTGTCCCGCTGTGTCCCCGCTTTGTCCCAAACTGTGTCCCGCTGTGTCCCGCTGTGTACCCCGCTCTGTCCCGCTATGTTCCCGCAGTGCCCCGCTGTGTCCTCGCTGTGTCCCCCGCTGTGTCCCGCTGAGTCCCCCGCTGTGTCACGCTATGTCCCGCTCTGTCCCCTCTGTGTCCTGCTCTGTCCCGCTGTGTCCCTTCTGTGTGTCCGCTGTGTCCCGCTGTGTACCCCGCTGTGTCCAGCTGTGTCACCGCTGTGTCCCGCTTTGTCCCCTCTCTGTCTCCACTGTCCCCCGCTGTGTGGCCCGCTGGGTCCCTTCTATGTGTCCGTTGTGTCCCGCTATGTTCCCGCAGTGTCCCCGCTGTGTCCCGCTTTGTCCCGCTAGTGCTCGCTGTGTCGCCCGCTGTGTCCCGTTGTGTCCCCAGCTGTGTACCCCGCTGTGTCCCGCTGTGTCCCCGCTGTATCAACGCTGTGTCCCACTAGGTCCCGCTGTGTCTTGCTCGGTCCCTGCTGTGTCCCCGCTGTGTGCCCGCTGTGTCCCGCTGTGTACTCCATTTTGCCCAGCTGTTTCACTACTGAGTCTCGCTGTGTCCCCTCTCTGTCTCCGCTGTCCCCCGCTGTGTGCCCGGCTGTGTCCCGCTGTGTCCCGCTGTGTCCCCCGCTTTGTCCCGCTGTTTCCCCGCAGTGTCCCCGCTGTGTCCCGCTGTTTCAGACTGTGTCCCATGGTGTCCCGCTTTGTCCCCCGCTGTGTCCCCTCGCGGAGTCCCCTCTGTGTCACCCCCTGTGTCCCGCTGTGGTCATCCCTGTGTCCCCCTCTGTCTCCCGCTTTGTCCCACGCTGTGGTTCCGCTTGTGGCCTTCCTGTGTCCCCAACCTGGTGCCCTGGTTGTGTCCCCCTCTGGTGTTCCCCAGGGTCT
>NW_012293226.1:0-2831 GCF_000151885.1 Dipodomys ordii | reverse complement strand
TCATCTGTCCGCTGTGTCCCGCTGTGTACCCCGCTGTGTCCCGCTATGTTCCCGCAGTGTCCCCGCTGTGTCCGGCTGTGTCCCGCTGTGTCCTCGCTGTGTCCCCCGCTGTGTCCCGTTGTGTCCCCAGCTGTGTACCCCGCTGTGTCCCGCTGTGTCCACGCAGTATCGACGCTAGGTCCCACTGGGTCCCGCTGTGTCCTCCCTGTGTTCCCCGCTGTGTCCCGCTGTGTCCCCCACTGTGTCCCGATGTGTCTACTGCTGTGTCCCCGCTGTGTCCCGCTGTGTCTCACTGTGTCCCGCTGTGTCCTCGCTGTGTCCTGCGCTGTGTTTTGCTGTGTCCTCGCTGTGTCCCCCGCTGTGTCCCGTTGTGTCCCCAGCTGTGTACCCCGCTGTATCCCGCTGTGTCACCGCTGTATCGACGCTGTGTCCCGCTGGGTCCCGCTGGGTCCTTGCTGTGTTGCCTGCTGTGTCCCGCTGTGTACCCCTCTGTGTCCCCTGCTGTGTCCCGCTGTGTCCCGCTGTGTACTGCTGTGTCCCCCGCTGTGTCCCGCTGTGTCCCGCTGTGTCCCTGGCTTTGTCCCTCTGTGTCCCTGCAGTGTCCCCGCTGTGTCCCAAGCTGTGTCCCGCTCTGTCCCTCTGTGTACCCCGCTCTGTCCCGCAGTGTCCCCGCTGTGTCCCACTGTGTCCCGCTGTGTCCTCGCTGTGTCCCCCGCTGTGTCCCGTTGTGGCCCCAGCTTTGTACCCCGCTGTGTCCCGCTGTGTCCCCGCTGTATCGACGCTGTGTCCCGCTGGTCCCCCTGTGTCCTCCCAGTGTTCCCCGTTGTGTCCCGCTGTGTCCCCCGCTGTGTCCCGCTGTGTCTACTGCTGTGTCCCCGCTGTGTCCCGCTGTGTCTCGCTGTGTCCCGCTGTGTCCTCGCTGTGTCCCGCGCTGTGTTCCGCTGTGTGCTCGCTGTGTCCCGCGCTGTGTCCCGTTGTGTCCCCAGCTGTGTACCCCGCTGTGTCCCGCTGTGTCCCAGCTGTATCGACGCTGTGTGCCACTGGGTCCCGTTGTGTCCTCGCTGTGTTCCCCACTGTGTCCCGTTGTGTCCCCAGCTGTGTCACCGCTGTGTCCCGCTGTGTCCTCTCTGTGTCCCCCGCTGTCTCCCACTCTGTCCCCCGCTCTGTCTCATGCTTTGTCCCCGCTGTGTCCCGCTGTGCCCCACTGTGTCCCGTTGTGTCCACAGCTGTGTACCACGCTGTGTAACACTGTGTCCCCGCTGTATCGACGCTGTGTCCTGCTGGGTTCCGCTGTGTCCTTGCTGTGTTCCCCGCTGTGTCCTGCTGTGTCCCCCGCTGTGTCCCACTGTGTCCCGCTGTGTACTGCTGTGTCCCACGCAGATTCCCGATGTGTCCCCGCTGTGTCCCAATGTGTCCTCGCTGTGTCCCCCGCTGTGTCCCAATGTGTCCTCGCTGTGTCCCCCGCTGTGTCCCGCTGTGTCCCGCTGTGTCCCCCGCTGTGTCCCCTGTTGTGTCCCGCTGTGTCCCCCACTGTGTCACCGCTGTGTCCCGCTGTGTCCTCGCTGTGTCCCCCGCTGTATCCTGCTCTGTCCCCCTCTGTATCTCATGCTTTGTATCCGCTGTGTCCCACTGTGTCCCGCTGTGTCCCGCTGTGCCCCCACTGTGTCCCGTTGTGTCCACAGCTGTGTACCACGCTGTGTCCCCGCTGTATCGACGCTGTGTCCCACTGGGTCCCGCTGTGCCCTCACTGTGTACCCCGCTGTGTCCCCCGCTGTGTCCTCGCTGTGTCCCCCACTCTATCCCTTCTGTGTCCCCCTGTGTCCCGCTGTGTCCCCGCTGTTTGCTCGCTGTGTCCCACTGTGGAATCCCTTGTGTCCAGCTGTGTCCCGCTGTGTCCCGCTTTGTCCCCCTCTGTGTCCCCCGCTGAGTCCCCGCTGTGTCCCCGCTGTGTCCCGCTGTGTTCTCTCTGTTTCCCCCGCTGAGTCCCGCTCTTTCCCCCGCTGTGTCCCGCTGTGTACCCCTCTGTGTCCCCCGCTGTGTCCCACTGTGTCGCGCTGTTTACTGCTGTGTCCCCGCTGAGTCCCGCTGTGTCCCCCGCTGTGTCCCATTGTGTCCCCAGCTCTGTACCCAACTGTGTCCCACTGTGTCCCCGCTGTATCGACGCTGTGTCCCGCTGGGCCCCCTGTGTCCTCCCAGTGTTCCCCGCTGTGTCCCGCTGTGTCCCACTGTGTCCCTTCTGTGTGTCTGCTGTGTCCCGCTGTGTACCCCGCTGTGTCCAGCTGTGTCACCGCTGTGTCCCGCTGTGTCCCCTCTCTGTCTCCACTGTCCCCCGCTGTGTGTCCTGCTGTGTCCCTTCTGTGTGTCCGCTGTGTCCCGCTATGTACCCACAGTGTCCCCGCTGTGTCTCGCTTTGTCCCGCTGTGTGCTCGCTGTGTCGCCCGCTGTGTCCCGTTGTGTCCACAGCTGTGTACCCCTCTGTGTCCCGCTGTGTCCCCGCTGTATCAACGCTGTGTCCCACTTGGTCCCTCTGTGTCCCGCTCGGTCACTGCTGTGTCCTGCTCTGTCCCCGCTGTGTGCCTGCTGTGTCCCGCTGTGTACTCCGTTTTGCCCAGTTGTTTCACCACTGAGTCTCGCTGTGTCCCCTCTCTGTCTCCGCTGTCCCCCGCTGAGTGCCCAGCTGTGTCCCGCTGTGCCCCCCTGTGTCCCCCCCTTTGTCCCGCTGTGTCCCCGCAGTGTCCCCGCTGTGTCCCGCTGTTTCACACTGTGTCCCATGGTGTCCCGCTTTGTCCCCCGCTGTGTCCCTCGCGGAGTCCCCTTTGTGTCGCCGCTGT
>NW_012293225.1:0-1560 GCF_000151885.1 Dipodomys ordii | reverse complement strand
GTCACACTGTGTCCCGCTGTGTCCTCGCTGTGTCATGCGCTGTGTTTCGCTGTGTGCTTGCTGTGTCCCCCGCTGTGTCCCGTTGTGTCCCCAGCTGTGTACCCCGCTGTATCCCGCTGTGTCACTGCTGTATCGACGCTGTGTCCCGCTGAGTCCCGCTGTGTCCTCGCTGTGTTCCCCGCTGTGTCCCGCTGTGTACCCGTCTGTGTCCCTCGCTGTGTCCCGCTGTGTCCCGCTGTGTACTGCTGTGTCCCCCGCTGTGTCCTGCTGTGTCCCGCTGTGTCCCCGGCTTTGTCCCTCTGTGTCCCTGCAGTGTCTCCGCTGTGTCCCAAGCTGTGTCCCGCTTTGTACCCCGCTCTGTCCCGCAGTGTCCCCGCTGTGTCCCGCTGTGTCCCGCTGTGTCCTCGCTGTGTCCCCCGCTGTGTCCCGTTGTGGCCCCAGCTTTGTACCCCGCTGTGTCCTGCTGTGTCCCCACTGTATCGACGCTGTGTCCCGCTGGGCCCCCTGTGTCCTCCCTGTGTTCCCCGTTGTGTCCCGCTGTGTCCCCCGCTGTGTCCCGCTGCATCTACTGCTGTGTCCCCGCTGTGTCCCGCTGTGTCTCGCTGTGTCCCGCTGTGTCCTTGCTGTGTCCCGCGCTGTGTTCCACTGTGTCCTCGCTGTGTCCCTCGCTGTGTCCCGATGTGTCCCCAGCTGTGTACCCCGCTGTGTCCCGCTGTGTCCCCGCTGTATCGACGCTGTGTGCCACTGGGTCCCTTGGTGTCCTCGCTGTGTTCCCCGCTGTGTCCCACTGTGTCCCCAGCTGTGTCACCGCTGTGTCCCTCTGTGTCCTCTCTGTGTCCCCCGCTGTCTCCCACTCTGTCCCCCGCTCTGTCTCATGCTTTGTCCCCGCTGTGTCCCGCTGTGCCCCACTGTGTCCCGTTGTGTCCACAGCTGAGTACCACGGTGTGTAACGCTGTGTCCCCGCTGTATCGACGCTGTGTCCTGCTGGGTTCCGCTGTGTCCTCGCTGTGTTCCACGCTGTGTCCTGCTGTGTCCCCCACTGTGTCCCACTGTGTCCCGCTGTGTACTGCTGTGTCCCATGCTGAGTCCCGATGTGTTTCCGCTGTGTCCCAATGTGTCCTCGCTGTGTCCCCCGCTGTGTCCCGCTTTGTCTCCCCTGTGTCCCCCATTGTGTCCCGCTGTGTCCCGCTGTGTCCCCCGCTGTGTCCCCTGTTGTGTCCCGCTGTGTCCTCGCTGTGTCCTCCGCTGTATCCTGCTCTGTCCCCCACTGTATCTCATGCTTTGTCTCCGCTGTGTCCCACTGTGTCCCGCTGTGTCCCGCTTTGCCCCCACGGTGTCCCGTTGTGTCCACAGCTGTGTACCACGCTGTGTAACGCTGTGTCCCCGCTGTATCGACGCTGTGTCCGGCTGGGTCCCACTGTGACCTCGCTGTGTTCCTCGCTGTGTCCCGCTGTGTCCTTGCTGTGTTCCCCGCTGTGTCCCGCTGTGTCCCCCGCTGTGTCCCGCTGTGTACCGGCTCTATCCCTTCTGTGTCCCCCTGTGTCCCGCTGTGTCCCCGCT
>NW_012293224.1:0-6825 GCF_000151885.1 Dipodomys ordii | reverse complement strand
CCTCGCTGTGTCCCCCACTGTGTTCTGCTGTGTCACCCGCTGTGTCCCGCTGTGTCCCGCTGTGTCCCCGAAGGGTCACCGCTGTTTCGCGCTGTGTGCCGCTGTGTTGTGTGGTGTCCCGCTTTGTCCCCCGCTGTGTCCCCAGCTGAGTCCCCGCTGTGTCCCCGCTGTGTCCTGCTGTGTCCCGCTGTGTCCCCCGCTGTGTCCCGCTGTGTCCCGCTGTGTCCCCCGCTGTGTCCCCGCTGTGTCTCCCGCTGTGTCCCGCTGTGTCCCGCTGTGTCCCCTGCTGTGTACCGCTGTGTCCCCTGCTGTGTCCTGCTGTGTCCACTGCTGTGACCCCGCTGTGCCCCGCTGTGTCCCCCACTGTCCCCCGCTGTGTCCCGCTGTGTCCCAAAGTGTCCCCAGCTGTGTCCCGCTGTGTCACCGCTGTGTCCCACTGTGTCCTCGCTGTGTGCCCCGCTGTGTCCTTCTTTGTCCCTGCTGTGTACCCCGCTGTGTCCCGCTGTGTCCCCCACTGTGTCCCGCTGTGTCCCCTGCTGTGTCCCCACTGTGTCACGCTTTGTTTCGCTGTGTCCGGCTGTGTCCTCGCTCTGTCTCCCTCAGTGTCCACCTGTGTCACGCTCTGTCCCCTCTGTGTCCCTCTGTGTCCAGCTCTGTCCCCGCTGTGTGTCCGCTGTGTCCCGCTGTGTACCCCTCTGTGTCCAGCTGTGTCCCCTCTGTGTCCCGCTGTGTCCATTTTCTGTCCCCCGCTGTCCACCGCTGTGTCTCCTGGCTGTGTCCTGCAGTGTCCCCGCTGTGTCCTGCTGTGTCCTACTGTGTCCCGTGGTGTCCGGCTTTTTTCCCTCTATGTCCCCTGCTGAGTCCCCTCTGTGTCCCCGCTCTGTCCAGCTCTGTCCTCGCTGTGTCCTCTGCTGTCTCCCTCTTTGTCCCACGCTGTGTCCTACTGTGTCCCACTGTGTCCCTGCTGTGTCCCCCGCTGTGTCCCGCTGTGTCCCGCTGTGTCCCCCGCTGTGTGCTGCTGTGTCCCGCTGTGTCCCCGCTGTGTCCCCGCTGTGTCCCGCTGTGTCCCCCGCTGTGTCTCGCTGTGTCCCCGCAGGTTCACCGCTGTTTCACGCTGTGTCCTGCTGTGTTCCGTGGTGTCCCGCTTTGTCCCCCGCTGTGTCCCGCAGTGTCCACTGCTGGGTCCCCGCTGTGTCCCGCTGGGTCTCGCTGTGTCCCGCTGTGTCCTCGCTTTGTCCCATGCTGTGTTAAGCTGTGTCCTCCCTGTGTCCCCCGCTGTGTCCCGCTGTATCCCCCTCTGTGCCCCGCAGTGTCCCGCTGTGTCCCGCTGTGTCCCGCTGGGTCCCCCGCTGTGTCCCGCTGTGTCCCCCGCTGTGCCCCTCAGTGTCCCGCTGTGTCCCGCTGTGTCCCGCGTTTTCCCCCACTGTGTCCCGCTGTGTCCCCGCAGTGACCCCGCTGTGTCCCGCTGTGTCCCACTGTGTCCCGTGGTGTCTCGCTTTTTCCCCCGCTGTGTCCCCGGCTGAGTCTCGCTGTGTGCCCACTGTGTCCTCCCTGTGTCCCCCGCTGTGTCCTGCTCTGTTCCCCACTGAGTCTCCCGTTTTGTCCCCGCTGTGCCCCGCTGTGTGCCGCTGTGTCCCGCTGTGTCCCCCACTGTGTCCCGTTGTGTCATCAGCTGTGTACTCCGCTGTGTCCCGCTGTGCTCCCGCTGTATCGACACTTTGTCCCGCTGGGTCCTGCTGTGTCCTCTCTGTGTTCCCCACTGTGTCCCGCTGTGTCCCCCGCTGTGTCCCGCAGTATCCCCCGCTGAGTCCCCCTGTGTCACCGCTGTGTCCCTCTGTGTCCCCGCTCTATCGACGCTGTGTCCCGCTGGGTCCCGCTGTTTCCTCTCTCTGTTCTCCGCTGTGTCCCGCTGTGTCCCCCGCTGTGTCTCTCGCTGTGTCCCTCTGTGTCCCCGGCTGTGTCCGGCTGTGTCTTGCTGTGTCCCCCGCTGTGTCCTTGCTGTGTCCCCGCTGTGTCCCGCTGTGTCCCGGAGTGTCCCCAGCTGAGTCCCGCTGTGTCACCGCTGTGTCCCGCTGTGTCCTCGCTGTGTCCCCCACTGTGTCACGATTTGTCCCTGCTGTGTCCCCCGCTGTGTCCCGCTTTGTCCCCGCTGTGTCCTACTGTGTCCCCCGCTGTGTCCCGCTGGGTCCCGCTGTGTCCCCCACTGTGTCCCGCTGTGTCCCTGCAGGTTCACCGCTGTTTCACGCTGTGTCCTGCTGTGTCTCGCTGTGTCCCGCTGTGTCCTCACTTTGTCCCATGCTGTGTTCCGCTGTGTACTCCCAGTGTCCCCCGCTGTGTCCCGCTGTGTCCCCCGCTGTGCCCCGCAGTGTCCCGCTGTGTCCCGCTGTGTCCTTGCTGTGTCCCACTGTGTCCCCGCTGTTTCCCCGCTGGGTCCTGCTGTGTCCCGCTGTGTCCCGCTGGGTCCCCAGCTGTGTACCCCGCTGTGTCCCGCTGTGTCCCCGCTGTATCGACGCTGTGTCCCGCTTGGTCCCGCTGTGTCCTCGCAGTGTTCCCCGTTGTGTCCCGCTGTTTAACCCTCTGTGTCACCCGCTGTGTCCCGCTGTGTCCTGCTGTGTACTGCTGTGTCCCCCGCTGAGTCCCGCTGTGTCCCCGCTGTGTCCAATGTGTCCGTGCTGTGTCCCCTGCTGTGTCCCGCTGGGTCCCCCCTGTGTCCCCCGCTGTGTCCCGCTGTGTCCCGCTGTGTTTCCTGCTGTGTCCTCTGCTCTGTCCCACTGTGTCCCCCTCTGTGTCCTGCTGTGTCCCGCTGTGTCCCCCCTGTGTCCCCTGCTGTGTCCCGCTGTGTCCACACTGTGTTCCCCGTGTGTCCCGCTGTGTACCCCGCTGTGACCCGCTGTGTCCCGCTGTGTCCCGCTCTTTCTCCGCTGTGTCCCCGCTGTGTGCCCAGTGTGTCTCGCTGTGTACCCCGCTGTGTCTAGCTGTGTCACTGCTGTGTCCCGCTGTGTACTGCTGTGTCCCCCGCTGAGTCCCGCTGTGTTCCCGCTGTGTCCCAAAGTGTCCTCGCTGTATCCCCCCCTGTGTCCCGCTGTGTCCCCCTGTGTCCCCCGCTGTGTCCAGCTGAGTCCCTCTGTGTCCCCTGCTGTGTCCCCCGCTCTGTCCCACTGTGTCCCCCTCTGTGTCCCGCTGTGTCCCTCTGTGTACTGCAGTGTCCCCCGCTGAGTCCTGCTGTGTCCCCGCTGTGTCCCAATGTGTCTTCCCTGTGTCCCCCGCTGTGTCCCCCTCTGTCCCGCGCTGTGTCCCGCTGTGTCAACTGCTGTGTCCACATTGTGTCCCGCTGTTTCCCCCGCTGTGTCCCGCTGTGTCCTCACTGTGTCCCGCTGTGTCCTCGCTGTGTCCACCGTGTGTCCCACTGTGTGCCCCGCTGTGTCCCCCGTGAGTCCCGCTGTGTACCCCGCTGTGTTCCGCTGTGTCACGCTTTGTCCCGCTCTTTCCCCACTGTGTTCCGCTGTGTCCCGCCTGTGTCCCGGCTGTGTGCCCGCTGTGTAATCTGCTGTGTCTCGCTTTGTACCCGTTGTGTCTCGCTGTGTCCCCCGCTCTGTCCCCCGCTGTGTCCCGCCTTGTCCCCCTCTGTGTCCCGCTGTGTCCTGCTGTGTCCCTCGCTGTGTCGCGCTGTATCCACGCAGTGTCCCCGCTGTATCCCACTGTGTCCCGCTGTGTTCCGTGTTGTCCCGTTTGTGCCCCTTAGTGTCCCCCACTGTGTCCCCACTGTGTCCCCGCCTTGTCCCGCTGTGTCCTCGCTGTGTCCCCTGCTGTGTCCTGCTCTGTTCCCCGCTGTGTCGCCCACTTTGTCCCCACTGTGCCCCTCTGTGTCCCGCTGTGTACCGCTGTGTCCCGCTGTGTCCTGCTGTGTCCCCCGCTGAGTCCCGCTGTGTACCCGCTGTGTCCCAATGTGTCCTCGCTGTGTGCCCCGCTGTGTCCCGCTGTGTCCCACTGTGTCCCTCTGTGGCCCCTGCTGTATCCCCTGCTCTGTCCCACTGTGTCCCTGCTGTGTCCCTACTGTGTCCCCGCTGTGTCCCGCTGTATTCCGCTGTGTCCCCCGCTGTGTCCCGTTGTGTCCCCAGCTGTGTACCCCGCTGTGTCCTGCAGTGTCCCCGCTGTATCGATGCTGTGTCCCGCTGTGTCCCGCTGTATTCCGCTGTGTCCCCCACTGTGTCCCTCTTTGTCCCCCCTGTGTCCCCCGCTGTGTCCCGGTCTGTCCCCTGCTGTGTCTCCGCTGTTTCCCGCTGTGTCCCGCTGTGTACCGCTGTGATCCTGCTGAGTCCCGCTGTGTCACCGCTGTGTCCCGCTGTGTCCTCGCTGTGTCCCCTGCTGTGTCCTGCTCTGTTCCCTGCTGTGTCTCCCACATTGTCCCCATTGTGCTCCGCTGTGTCCCACTGTGTCCCGATGTGTCCCGCTATGTCCCCCACTGTGTCCCGTTGTGTCCCCAGCTGTGTACCCCGCTGTGTCCTGCTGTGTCCCCGCTGTATCGATGCTGTGTCCCGCTGGGTCCCGCTGTGTCCTCTCTGTGTACCCCGCTGTGTCCCACTGTGTCCCCCGCTGTGTCCCACTCTGTCCCCCGCTGTGTCCCTCGCTGTGTCCCGCTGTGTCCTCCCTGTGTCCCCTGCTGTGTCCTGCTGTGTCCCCCGCTGTGTCCCGCTGTGTCCCCTGCTGTGTCACACGCTGTGTCCCTGTTGTGCCCCGCTGTGTCCCGCTGTGTCCCGCTGTGTCCTGCTGTGCCACCCGCTGCGTCCCGCTGTGTACCCGCTGTGTCCCAGTGTGTCCTCGCTGTGTCCCCTGCTGTGTCCCGCTGTGTCCTCGCTGTGTCCCCCGCTGTGTCCCGCTGTGTCCCTCTGTGGCCCCTGCTGTATCCCCTGATCTGTCCCACTGTGTCACCCGCTGTGTCCCGGCTGTGTCCCCTCTGTGTCCCGCTGCATTCCACTGTGTCCCCTGCTGTGTCCCGCTTTGTCCCCCCTGTGTCCCCCGCTGTGTCCCGCTGTGTCCCCTGCTGTGTCCCGCTGTATCCACGTTGTCCCCTGGTGAGTCCCAGCTGTCCCCTTCTGTGTCCCCGCTGTACCTGCTGTGTCCCGCTGTTTCCCTCTGTGTTCCCCACTGTGTCCCTCTGTATTCCCCGCTGTGTCCCGCTGTGTCTCACGCTGTGTCCCGCTGTGTCCCCTGCTGTGTCCCTGCTGTATTCCGCTGTCTCCCGCTGTGACCCTGCTGAGTCCTCCTGTTTCCCCGCTGTGTCCCGCTTTGTCGTTGCTGTGTCCCCCGCTGTGTCCCACTATGTCCCCCGCTGTGTCCCGCTGTGTCCCGCTGTGTCCCGCTGTGTCCCTGCTGTGTCCCACTATGTCCCCCGCTTTGTCCCCGCTGTGTCCCGCTGTGTCCTCACTGTGTCCCCCGTGTGTCCCGCTGTGTACCCCCTGTGTCCCTCTGTGTCCCGCTCTGTCCCTACTGTGTCCCGATGTGTCCCGCTGTGTCCCCGCTGTGTGCCCGCTGTGTCCTGCTGTGTACCCCACTGTGTCCAGTGGTGTCACCGCTGTGTCCCACTCTGTCCTTTCTCTGTCCCCCGCTGTCACCTGCTCTGTCCCCCGCTGTGTCCCGCTGTGTCCCACTATGTCCCCTGCTTCGTGCCGCTGTTTCCCCACAGTGTCCCCGCTGTGTCCTGTTGTGTCACATTGTGTCCCGTGGTGTTCCACTTTGTCCCCTCCTGTGTCCCCCGCTGAGTGCCGCTTTGTCCCCGTTGTGTCCCCCGCTCTGTCCCCTGCTGTGTTCCGCTGTGTCCACCTCTGTGTCCCGCTGTGTCCTGCTGTGTCCCCCGCTGTGTCCCGCTGTATTCCGTGGTGTCCCGTTTGTCACCCGTTGTGTCCCCTGCTGAGTCCCCGCTTTGTCCCCGCTGTGACCCCCTGTGTCCCGCTGTGTCCCGCTGTGTCCCGCTATGGCCCCCACTGTGTCCCGTTGTGTCCCCAGCTATGTACCCCGCTGTGTCCCCGCTGTATCGACGCTGTGTCCCGCTGGGTCCCGCAGTGTACTGCTGTGTCCCACGCTGAGTCCCGCTGTGTCCCCACTGTGTCCCAATGTGTCCTCACTGTGTCCCCCGCTGTGTCCCGCTCTGTCAACCCTGTGTCCCCCGCTGTGTCCCGCTCTGTCCCTCTGTTTCCCCTGCTGTGTCCCCTGCTCTGTCCCACTGTGTCCCCCGCTGTGTCCCTGCTGTGTCCCCGCTCTGTCCCACTGTGTCCCGCTGTGTCTCATGCTGATTCCCACTGTGTCCCAGATGTGTCCCGCTGAGTCCTCGCTGTGTCCCCTGCTGTGTCCCGCTTTGTTCCCCCTGTGTCGCCCGCTGTGTCCCGCTGTGTCCCCCGCTGTGTCCCGCTGTGTCCCCTGCTGTGTCCCCGAGCTGTCCCGCTGTGTCCCGCTGTGTCCCGCTGTGACCGTGTTGAGTCCCGCTGTGTCCCGCTGTGTCCCCCACTGTGTCCCGCTGTGTCCCCTGCTGTGTCCCCACTGTGTCACGCTTTGTTTCGCTGTGTCCGGCTGTGTCCTCGCTCTGTCTCCCTCAGTGTCCACCTGTGTCACGCTCTGTCCCCTCTGTGTCCCTCTGTGTCCAGCTCTGTCCCTGCTGTGTGTCCGCTGTGTCCCGCTGTGTACCCCTCTGTGTCCAGCTGTGTCCCCTCTGTGTCCCGCTGTGTCCATTCTCTGTCCCCCGCTGTCCACCGCTGTGTCTCCTGGCTGTGTCCTGCAGTGTCCCCGCTGTGTCCTGCTGTGTCCTACTGTGTCCCGTGGTGTCCGGCTTTT
>NW_012293223.1:0-2081 GCF_000151885.1 Dipodomys ordii | reverse complement strand
GCTTTGTCCACGCTGTGTCCCGCTGTGTACCCCGCTGTGTCCCACTGTGTCCCGTTGTGTGCCCCCTTTGTTCCCCTCTGTGTCCTGCTGTGTCCCCTGCTGTGTCCCCGCTGTGTCCCGCTGTGTCCCCGCTGTGTCCCCGCTGTGTTCCGCTGTGTCGCTGCTGTGTCCCGTTGTGTCCCCGCTGTGTCCCCGGTGTGTCTCGCTGTGTCCCCGCTGTGTCCCCGCTTTGTCCCCGCTGTGTCCCACTCTGTCCCCACTGTGTCCCGCTGTATCCCGGTGTGTCCCGCTTTGTCCCCCGATGTGTCCTGCTGTTTCCCACTGTGCCCTTGCTTTGTCCACGCTGTGTCCCGCTGTGTACCCCGCTGTGTCCCACTGTGTCCCGCTGTGTGCCCCCTTTGTTCCCCTCTGTGTCCTGCTGTGTCCCCTGCTGTGTCCCCGCTGTGTCCCACTGTGTCCCCGCTGTGTAAGGATGGGTCCCCCTTTGTGTCCCGCTGTGTCCCCCGCTATGTCCCCGCTGTGTCCCGCTGTGTCCCCCTGTGTCCCGCTGTGTCCCCTGCTGTGTCCCCTGCTGTGTCCCGCTGTGGCCTTGCTGTGTCCCCTGCTGTATCCCTCTGTATCCCGCTTTGTCCTCGTTGTGTCCCCTGCTATATCCCGCTGTGTTCCCCACTCTGTTCCGCTGTGTTCCCGCTGTGTCCCGCTGTGTCCCCCGCTATATCCTGCTCTGTCCCCCGCTGTGTCCCATTGTGTCCCTGCTGTATCCCCGATGTGTCCCACTGTGTACCCCGCTGTGTCCCGCTGTGTCCCGCTGTGTCCCCCGCTGTGTCCCGTCTGTGTCCTGCTGTGTCAGGCTGTGTCCCGCTGTGTACTCACTGTGTCCCCGCTGTGTCCCGCTGTGTCCTCGCTGTGTCCCAGCTGTGGCCCGCTGTGGCCCCGTTGTTCCCCGGTTTGTCCCCACTGTCCCCCGCTGTGTCCCTCGCTGTGTACCTCTGTGTCCCGCTTTGTCCCCCGCTTTGTCCCACTGTTGCCCATTGTGCCCCTGCTGTGTCCCCGCTGTGTCCCGCTGTGTACCCCGCTGTGTCCCACTGTGTCCCGCTGTGTGCCCACTTTGTTCCCCTCTGTGTCCTGCTGTGTCTCCTGCTGTGTCCCCGCTGTGTCCCCTGGATGTGTCCCGCTGTGTAACGCTGAGCTGTGTCCCCCGCTGTGTCCTGCTCTTTCACGCTGTGTCCTGCTGTGTCCTTGCTGTGTCCCCATTTGTGTCCCACTGTGTCCCCCGCTGTGTCCCGCTGTGTCCCCCGCTGTGTCCGCCACTGTGTCCCGCTGTGTCCCGCTGCGTCCCGCGTTGTCACCGATGTCCGCCGGTGTGTCACCGCTGTCCCCCGCTGTATCCCCCGCTGTGTCCCTCTGTGTCCTCGCTGTGTCCCGCTGTGTCCTTGCTGTGTCTCCGCTGTGTCCTGCTGTGTCCCTGGTGTGTCCTCGCTGTGTAACCGCTGAGTCCCTCTGTGTCCCCGCTGTGTCCCACTGTGTCCCCCGCTGTGTCCCCGCTGTGTCCCCGCTGTGTCCTCCTGTGTCCCGCTGTGTCCTCACTCTGTCCTTCTGTATCCCGCTGTGTCCCCCGCTGTGTGCCCCACTATTTCCCTGTTGTGACCCACTGTGTCCATGCTGTGTCCCCCACTGTGTCCCGCTGTTTCCCGCTGTGTCCCCCGCTGTGTTCCCTGCTGTGTCCCTCTGTGTCCTGCTGTGTCCCGCTGTGTCCCGCTGTGTGCCTGCTGTCCCCTGTGTGTCCCCGCTGTGTCCCCTGCTGTGTCCCGCTGTGTCCCCGGGTGTGTCCCCAGCTGTGTCCCGCTCTTTCCCGCTGTGTCCCGCTGTGTCCTTGCTGTGTCAACATTTGTGTCACGGTGTGTCCTCGCTGGGGCACCCGCTGTGTTCCGCTGTGTCCCCATGTGTCACGCTGTGTCCTCTCTGTATCCCTCTGTGTCCCGTTGTGTCCTCGCTGTGTCCCCCACTGTGTCCCCGCTGTGACCCGCTGTGTCCCTGCTTTTTCCCCGCTGGCTCCCGCTGTGTCCCGCTTTGTCCCGCTT
>NW_012293222.1:0-4746 GCF_000151885.1 Dipodomys ordii | reverse complement strand
CCAGCTGTGTCCCGTTTTGTCCCGCTGTGTCCCCGCTTTGTCCCCTGCTTTGTCCCCTAGGTGTCCCGCTGTGTCCCGCTGTGACACCCGCTGTGTCCCGCTGTGTCCCCTGCTGTGTCCCCCGCTGTGTCCCGTTGTGTTCTCGCTGTGTCCCGCTGTCCCGCTTTGTCCCGCTGTGTCCTGCTGTGTCCGCCTCTGTGTCCCTCGCTTTGTCCCGCTGTGTCCCGGCTGTGTCCCCACTGGGTCCCGCTGGGTCCCGGCTGTGTCCCCGCTGTGTCCCAGCTGTGTCCCGCTGTGTCCCCATTGTTCCCCGGTTTGTCCCCACTGTCCCCCGCTGTGTCCCTCGCTGTGTACCTCTGTGTCTCGCTCTGTCCACGCTTTGTTCCTGCGATGTCCCGCTTTGTCCCTGCTGTGTTCCACTCTCTCCCGATGTGTACAGCTCTGTGTCCCCCACTGTGTCCACCGCTGTGTCCCCCTGTATCCCGTTTTGTCCAGCTTTGTTCCCCGCTGTGTCCCACTGTTTCCCACTGTGCCCCTGCAGTGTCCCTGCTGTGTCGCGCTGTGTACCCCGCTGTGTCCCACTGTGTCCCGCTGTGTGCCCCCTTTGTTCCCCTCTGTGTCCTACTGTGTCCCCTGCTGTGTCCCCGATTTGTCCCACTGTGTCCCGCTGTGTCCCGCTGTGTAGCCTGCAGTAGCCTGCAGTGTCCTGCTGTGTCCCCCGATGTGTCCCGCTGTGTCCCCAGTGTGTCCTGCTGTGTCCCCGCTGTGTCCCCTGCTGTGTCCCACTGTGTCCCCGGCTGTGTCCCCGGCTGTGTCCCGCTCTTTCCCGCTGTATCCTTGCTGTGTCCCCATTTGTGTCCCGCTGTGTCCTCGCTGGGTCACCCGCTGTGTCCCACTGTGTACCCATGTGTCATGCTGTGTCCTCTCTGTGTATCCTCTGTGTCCCGCTGTGTCCTCGCTGTGTCTCACACTGTGTCCCCGCTGTGACCCGCTGTGTCCCTGCTGTGTCCCCGCTGTGTCCCGCTGTGTCCCGCTGTGTCCTGCCGTGTCCCCGATGTCCCCCGCTGTGTCCCGTTGTGTCCCCGCTGTCCGCATGTGTGTCCCCGATGTCCCCCGTTGTGTCCCCCGCTGTGTCCTGCTGTGTCCTCGCTGTGTCCCCTGCTGTGTTCCACTGGGTCCCCCGCTGTGTCCCCCACTGTGTCCCCCGCTATGTCCCGCTGTGTCCCCGCTGTGTCCCGGTCTGTCCCCACTGTGTCCAGCTGTGTCCCGCTGTGTCCTCTGCTGTGTCCCGCTGTGTCCCCCGCTGTGTCCGGTTGTGTTTCCCGCTGTGTCCTGCTGTGTATTGCTGTGTACCGGCTGTGTCCCGCTGTGTACCGATGTGTCCCAGCTGTGTGCCCGCTGTATCTCCCTGCTGTCCCCTGCTGTGTCCCCACTGTGTTCTGCTGTGTCCCCGCTGTGTCCCCGCTGTGTCTCCCTGCTGTACCCCTCTGTGTCCCCTCTGTGACCCGCTGTGTCTTCGCTGTGTCCCGCTGTGTCCTCACTGTGTCCCCGCTGTCTCCCGCTGTGTCCTGCTATATCCCGCTGTGTTCCCCGCTCTGGCCCGCTGTGTACTCGCTGTGTCCCGCTGTGTCCCCCTCTATCTCCTGCTCTGTCCCCCGCTGTGTCCCGCTGTGTCCCTGCTGTATCCCTGATGTGTCCCACTGTGTACCCCGCTGTGTCCCGCTCTGACCCGCTGTGTCCCCCGCTGTGTTCCCCTCTGTGTCCTGCTGTGTCCGGCTGTGTCCCGCTGTGTACTCGCTGTGTCCCCGCTGTGTCCCGCTGTGTCCTCACTGTGTCCCAGCTGTGTCCCGCTGTGTCCCCGTTGTTCCCCGGTTTGTCCCCACTGTCCCCCGCTGTGTCCCTCGCTGTGTACCTCTGTGTCCTGCTCTGTCCTCGCTTTGTCCCCGCGATGTCCCGATGTGTCCCCGCTGTGTCCCTGCTGTGTTCCACTCTCTCTCGCTGTGTGCGGCTCTGTGTCCCCCGCTGTGTCCCCCGCTGTGTCCTGCTGTATCCCGGTGTGTCCCGCTGTGTCCCCCGCTGTGTCCCGCTGTTTCCCACTGTGCCCCTGCTGTGTCCCCGCTGTGTCCCGCTGTGTACCCCACTGTGTCCCACTGTGTCCCGCTGTGTGCCCCCTTTGTTCCCCTCCGTGTCCTGCTGTGTCCCCTGCTGTGTCCCCCTTTGTGTCCCGCTGTGTCCCCCACTGTGTCCCTGCTGTGTCCCTTTGTGTCCCGCTGTGTCCCACTGTGTACCACTCAGTGTCCTGCTGTGTCGCCCGAAGTGTCCTGCTGTGTCCCGCTGTGTCCCCACTGTGTCCCCTGTGTCCCCGCTGTGTCCCCTGCTGTGTTCCGATGTGTCCCCGGCTGTGTACCCCGCTGTGTCCCGCTCTTTCACGCTTTGCCCTGCTGTTTCCTTGCTGTGTCCCCATTTGTGTCCCGCTGTGTCCTCGCTGGGTCCCCTGCTGTGTCCCTCTGTGTCCCCATGTGTCACGCTGTGTCCTCACTGGGTATCCTTCTGTGTCCCGCTGTGTCCTTGCTGTGTCCCCCACTGTGTCCCCGCTGTGACCCGATGTGTCCCTGCTGTGTCCCCTGCTGTGTCCCGCTCTTTCCCGCTGTGTCCTGCTGTGTCCTTTCTGTGTCCCCATTTGTTTCCCGCTGTGTCCTTTCTGTGTCCCTCGCTGTGTCCCGCTGTGTCCCCATGTGTCACGCTGTGTCCTCTCTGTGTATCCCTCTGTGTCCCGCTGTGTCCCTGCTATGTCCCTGCTGTTTCCCACTGTGTCCCCGATGTCCCCCGCTGTGTCCCGTTGTGTCCCCGCTGTCTGCATGTGTGTCCCCGCTGTCCCCTCTGTGTCCCCCGCTCTGTCCCGCTGTGTCCTCGCTGTGTCCCCAGCTGTGTCCCGGTGTGTCCCCCGCTGTGTCACCCTGTGTCCCGCTGTGTCCCCGCTGTCCGCCGGTGTGTCACCGCTGTCCCCCGCTGTGTCCTCCGCTGTGTCCCGCTGTGTCCTCTCTGTGTCTCACTTTGTCCCCGCTTTGTCTCCGCTGTGTCCCGCTGTGTCCCTGGTGTGTCCTCGCTGTGTAACCGCTGAGTCCCTCTGTGTCCCTGCTGTGTCCCACTGTGTCCCCCGCTGTGCCCCCACTGTGTCCCCGCTGTGTCCCCGCTGTGTCCCTCTCTGTCCCCACTGTGTCCCGCTTTGTCCCGCTGTGTCCCACGCTGTGTCCCGCTGTGTTCCCCGCTGTGTCCAGGTGTTTTAAGCACTGTGTCCCGCTGTGCCCTGCTGTGTACCCCCTGTGTCCCGCTGTGTACCGATGTGTCCCCGCTGTGTCCCCGCTGTGTCTCCCTGCTGTCCCCCGCTGTGTCCCCACTGTGTTCCGCTGTGTCCTGCTGTGTCCTCCCTGTGTCCCCGCTGTTTCCTGCTGTGTCCTGCGGTGTCCGGCTGTGTCCCTGCTGTCCCCCCTGGGTCCCATGCTGTGTCCCAGGTGTGTCCAGCTGTGTCCCGTTTTATCCCGCTGTATCCTGCTGTGTCCCGGCTTTGTCCCCCGCTTTGTCCCCGCTGTGTCCCACTGTGTCCCGCTGTGTCCCCCGCTGTGTCCCGCTGTGTCCCCTGCTCTGTCACCCGCTCTGTACCTCTGTGTCCCACTGTGTCCCGTTGTGTACTTGCTGTGTCCCCGCTGTGTCCAGCTGTGTCCCTCTGTGTCCACGCTGTCCCCCTCTCTGTCCCCTGCTGTGTCCCCCGCTGTGTCCCGCTGTGTCCCCGCTGGGTCCCGCTGGGTCCCGCTGTGTCCCCGCTGTGTCTCCGCTGTGTCCCGCTGTGTCCCTGGGGTGTCCTCACTGTGTAACCGCTAAGTCGTTCTGTGTCCCCGTAGTGTCCCACTGTGTCCCCCGCTGTTTCCCCGCTGTGTCCTGCTGTGTCCTTGCTGTGTCCTCCGCTGTGTCCCATTGTGTCCCCCGCTGTGTCCCCCACTGTGTCCTGCTGTGTCCCCTGCTGTGTCCCGGTGTGTCCCGCTGTGTCCCCACTGTCCGCCGGTGTGTCACCGCTGTCCCCCGCTGTATCCCCCTCTGTGTGCCGCTGTGTCCTCGCTGTGTCTCACTGTGTCCCTGCTGTGTCTCCGCTGTGTCCCGCTATGTCCCTGGTGTGTCCTCACTGTGTAACCGCTGAGTCCCTCTGTGTCCCCGCTGTGTCCCCCGCTGTGTCCCCCGCTGTGTCCCCGCTGTGTCGTCCTGTGTCCCGCTGTGTCCTCGCTGTGTCTTTCTGTATCCGGCTGTGTCCCCCGCTGTGTCCCCCACTATTTCCCCGCTGTGACCCGCTGTGTCCATGCTGTGTCGCCCGCTGTGTCCCGCTGTGTCCTGCTGTGTGTCCCGCTGTGTTCCCCGCTGTGTCCCGCTGTGTCCCGCTGTGTCCCGCTGTGTGCCTGCTCTCCCCCGGTGTGTCCCCCGTTGTGTCCCGCTGTGTCCTGCTGTGTCCCCACTGTGGCCCGCTGTGTTCCTCTGTGTCGCTGCTTTGTCCCCGCTGTGTACCCGCTGTGTCGTCCTATGTCCCGCTGTGTCCTCGCTGTGTCCTTCTGTATCCCGCTGTGTCCCCAACTGTGTCCCCCACTATTTCCCCGCTGTGACCCGCTGTGTCCATGCTGTGTCTCCCGCTGTGTCCCGCTGTGTCCCGCAAGTGTCCCCTGCTGTGTCCCGCTGTGTCCCCCGCTGTGTCCGGTTGTGTTT
>NW_012293221.1:0-3025 GCF_000151885.1 Dipodomys ordii | reverse complement strand
GAAGGGAGAAGAGCGAAGCGAAGCAGAAGGAGAAGCAGAAGCGAAGGAGAAGCAGAAAGAGAAGCAGGAGAAGCAGAAGAAGCAGGAGAAGCAGAAGCAGAAGAAACAGGAGAAGGAGAAGCCGAAGAAGCAGAAGCAGAATCAGAAGCAGTAGGAGAAGTAGAAGCAGAAGGAGAAGCAGAAGAAGGAGAAGGAGAAGCAGAAAGAGAAGCAGAACGAGAAGCAGGAGAAGCAGAAGCAGGAGAAGCAGAAGCAGAAGAAACAGAAGAAGGAGAAGAAGCAGAAACAGAAGGAGAAGCAGAAACAGAAGGAGAAGCAGAAAGAGAAGGAGGGGAAGCAGAAGAAGCAGAAGCAGGAAAAGCAGAAGCATAAGAATCCGAAGAAGCAGAAGCAGAACCTGAAGCAGGAGGAGAAGCATGAGAAGCAGAAGAAGCAGAATCTGGAGAAGCAGAATGAGAAGCAGAAGCAGAAAGAGAAGCAGAAGCATAAGAATCCGAAGAAGCAGAAGCAGAACCTGAAGCAGAAGGAGAAGCAGGAGAAGCAGAAGAAGCAGAATCTGGAGAAGCAGAATGAGAAGGTGAAGGAGAAGCAGAAGCGGAAAGAGAAACAAAAGCAGAAGGAGAAGCAGAAGAAACAGAAGAAGCAGAAGCAGTAGCAGTTGCAGCAGAAGCAGAAGGAGAAGCAGAAGGAAAAGCAGAAGAATAAGAAGGGGAAGGAAGAACAGAAGCAGAAGCAGAAGGAGAAGCAGAAGAAGCAGAAGGAGAAGCAGAAGAAGATGCAGAAGGAAAAAGCAGAAGCAGAAGAAGATGCAGAAGGAGAAGCAGGAGAAGCAGAAGAAGCAGAAGCAGAAGGAGAAGTAGAAGTAGGAGAAGGAGAAGGAAGAGCCGCAGAAGCAATAGGAGAAGCAGAAGGAGAAGCAGAAGCAGAATGAGAAGCAAAAAGAGAAGCAGTAGAAGCAGAAGAAGCAGGAAAAGAGGAAGCGGAAGAAAGGGAAGAAGAAGAAGAAGAAGAAGAAGAAGAAGAAGAAGAAGAAGAAGAAGAAGAAGAAGAAGAAGGAGAAGCAGAAGCATAAGAATCCGAAGAAGCAGAAGCAGAACCTGAAGCAGGAGGAGAAGCAGGAGAAGCAGAAGAAGCAGAATATGGGGAAGCTGAATGAGAAGCAGGATCAGAAAGAGAAGCAGAGGCGGAGGAGAAGCAGAAAGAGAAGTAGGAGAAGCAGAAGAAGCAGGAGAAGCAGAAGCAGAAGATATAGGAGAAGCTATAGAAGCAGAAGCAGAATCTGAAGCAGAAGGAGAAACAGAAGAAGCACAATCTGAATCAGAAGCAGAAGAAACAGAAATAGTAGAATAAACAGAAGCAGAAGCACCAGGACAAGCAGAAGAACAAGAAGGAGAAGGCGAAAGAGAAGGATTAGGAGTAGGAGAAGTAAAAGGATAAGCAGAAGCAGAAAGAGACGCAGAAGGAGAAGCAGCACGAGAAGTAGGAGAAGCAGGAGAAGCAGAAGCAATAGAAGCAGAAGAAACAGAAGACGCAGAAGCAGAATGAGAAGCAGAAGGAGAAATTGAAGCAGAAGGAGAAGGAGAAGCAAAATGAGAAGCAGAAGAAGAGAAGGAGAAGGAGAAGCAGAAAGAGAAGCAGAAAGAGAAGCAGAAAGAGAAGCACAACGAGAAGCAGGAGAAGCAGAAGCAGAAGCAGAAGAAACATAAGAAGGAGAAGAAGCAGAAGCAGAAGGAGAAGCAGAAACAGAAGGGAAAGCAGAAATAGAAGCAGAAGAAGAAGCAGAAGCAGAATGAGAAGCAGAAAGAGAAGCAGTAGAAGAAGAAGAAGCAGGAAAAGCAGAAGCAGCAGAAAGAGAAGAAGAAGAAGAAGAAGAAGAAGAAGAAGAAGAAGAAGAAGAAGAAGAAGAAGAAGAAGAAGAAGAAGAAGAAGGAGAAGGAGAAGCAGTAGAAGCAGAAGAAGCAGAAGCAGGAGAAGCAGAAGCAGGAGAAGCAGAAGCAGAAGAAAAAGAATTAGCATAAGAAGCAGAATCAGAGGGAGAAGCAGAAGAAGGAGAAGCAGAAGCAGAAGAAGCAGAAGAAGGCAGAAGCAGAAGCAGAAGAAGAAGCAGAAGGAGAAGCAGGAGAAGCAGAAGAAGGAGAAGGAGAAGGCGAAAGAGAAGTATTAGGAATAGGAGAAGCAAAAGGATAAGCAGAAGCAGAAAGAGACGCAGAAGGAGAAGCAGCACGAGAAGTAGGAGAAGCAGGAGAAGCAGAAGCAGGAGAAGCAGAAGAAACAGAAGACGCAGAAGCAGAATGAGAAGCAGAAGCAGAAATTGAAGCAGAAGCAGAAGCAGAAGGAGAAGCAGAAGAAGGAGAAGGAGAAGCAGAAAGAGACGCACAAAGAGAAGCAGGAGAAGCAGAAGCAGGAGAAGCAGAAGCAGAAGAAACATAGGAAGGAGAAGAAGCAGAAGCAGAAGAAGCAGAAACAGAAGGAAAAGCAGAAAGAGAAGCAGGAGAAGCAGAAGAAGCAGCAGCAGGAGAAGCAGAAGCAGAAGAAGCTGAAGAAGCAGAAGCAGAACCTGAAGCAGAAGGAGAAGCAGGAGAAGCAGAAGAAGCAGAATCTGGAGAAGCAGAAGGAGAAGCAGAAGCAGAAAGAGAAGCAAAAGCAGAAGGAGAAGCAGAAGGGGAAGCAGAAGAAACAGAAGAAGCAGAGGCAGTAGCAGAAGAAACAGAAGATTCAGACGCAGAAGGAGAAGCAGAAGGAAAAGCAGAAGAACGAGAAGGAGAAGGAGTAGGAGAAACAGAAGGAGAAGCAGAAAGAGAAGCAGAAGAAGGAGCAGGAAAAGGAAAGGCAGCAGGAGAAGCAGAAAGAGCAGCAGAAGGAGAAGCAGGAGATGCAGAAACTTGAGAAGCAGAAGCAGAAGAAACAGGAGATTGATATGATGCTTAATCATATGGATAAGTTTTTTTTTGTATGATATTTTGTTATATTTTTTTTTGTAAGCAGAAGTAGGTGAAGCATAATCTTATGAATGTGATTAATCTGA
>NW_012293220.1:0-2500 GCF_000151885.1 Dipodomys ordii | reverse complement strand
AGCAGAAAGAGAAGCAGAACGAGAAGGAGGAGAAGCAGCAGGAGAAGCAGAAGCAGGAGTAGCAGAAGCAGAAGAAACAGAAGGAGAAGAAGCAGAAGCAGAAGAAGAAGCAGAAACAGAAGGAAAAGCAGAAAGAGAAGCAGGTGAAGCAGAAGAAGCAGCAGCAGGAGAAGCAGAAGCAGAAGAAGCCGAAGAAGCAGAAGCAGAAACTGAAGCAGAAGGAGAAGGAGGAGAAGCAGAAGAAGAAGAATCTGGAGAAGCAGAAGCAGAAAGAGAAGCAAAAGCAGAAGGAGAAGCAGAAGGAGAAGCAGAAGAAACAGAAGAAGCAGAGGCAGTAGCAGAAGAAGCAGAAGATGAAGAAGCAGAAGGAGAAGCAGAAGTAAAAGTAGAAGAACGAGAAGGAGAAGGAGAAACAGAAGGAGAAGCAGAAAGAGAAGCAGAAGAAGAAGCAGTAGAAGGAAAAGCAGCAGGAGAAGCAGAAAGAGCAGCAGAAGGAGAAACAAGAGATGCAGAATCAAGAGAAGCAGAAGCAGAAGAAACAGGAGAAGGACAAGAAGCAGAAGCAGAAGGAGAAGCAGAAACAGAAGGAGAAGCAGAAAGAGAAGGAGGGGAAGCAGAAGAAGCAGCAGCAGGAGAAGCAGAAGCATAAGAATCCGAAGAAGCAGAAGCAGAACCTGAAGCAGAATGAGAAGCAGGAGAAGCAGAAGAAGCAGAATCTGGAGAAGCAGAATGAGAAGCTGAAGGAGAAGCAGAAGCAGAAAGAGAATCAAAAGCAGCAGGAGAAGCAGAAGAAACAGAAGAAGCAGAAGCAGTAGCAGTTGCAGCAGAAGCAGAAGGAAAAGAAGAAGAACGAGAAGGAGAAGGAAAAACAGATGCAGAAGCAGAAGGAGAAGCAGAAGAAGCAGAAGGAGAAGCAGAAGAAGAAGAAGCAGAAGAAGATGCAGAAGGAGAAGCTGGAGAAGCAGAAGAGCAGACGCAGAAGAAGAAGTAGAAGTAGGAGAAGGAGAAGGAAGAGCAGCAGAAGTAATAGGAGAAGCAGAAAGAGAAGCAGTAAGAAGAATGAGAAGCAGAAAGAGAAGCAGTAGAAGCAGAAGAAGCAGGAAAACAGAAGCAGAAGAAAGAGAAGAAGAAGAAGAAGAAGAAGAAGAAGAAGAAGAAGAAGAAGAAGAAGAAGAAGAAGAAGAAGAAGAAGAAGAAGAAGAAGAAGAAGAAGAAGAAGAAGAAGAAGAAGAAGAAGAAGAAGCATAAGGAGAAGCATAAGGAGAAGCATAAGGAGAAGCATAAGGAGAAGCATAAGGAGAAGTATAAGGAGAAGCAGTAGAAGCAGAAGAAGCAGAAGCAGGAGAAGCAGAAGCAGAAGAAAAAGAATAAGCAAAAGAAGCAGAAGCAGAAGCAGTGGGAGAAGCAGAAGAAGGAGAAGGAGCAGCAGAAGGAGAAGCAGAAGCAGAAAGAGAAGCAGAAACAGAAGGAGAACAAGAAGGAGAAGCAGGAGAATCAGAAGAAGCAAAAAGAGAAGGAGAAGAAGGAGAAGCAGAAGTAGAATCAGAAGAAACAGAAGAAGGAGAAGCAGAAGAAACAGAAGCAAAAGAAACAGAAGAAGGAGAAAGGCAGAAGCAGAAGGAGGAGAAGCAGAAGCAGAAGGAGAAGCAGAAAGAGAAGCAGGAGAAGCAGAAGAAGCAGGAGAAGCAGAAGCAGAAGAAACAGGAGAAGCCGAAGAAGCAGAAGCAGAATCTGAAGCAGAAGGAGAAACAGAAGAAGCACAATCTGAAGAAGAAGCAGAAGAAACAGAAATAGTAGAATAAGCAGAAGCAGAAGCACCAGGAGAAGCAGAAGAACAAGAAGGAGAAGGCGAAAGAGAAGGATTAGGAGTAGGAGAAGCAAAAGGATAAGCAGAAGCAGAAAGAGACGCAGAAGGAGAAGCAGCACGAGAAGTAGTAGAAGCAGGAGAAGCAGAAGCTAGAGAAGCAGAAGAAGCAGAATGAGCAGCAGAAGGAGAAATTGAAGCAGAAGCAGAAGGAGAAGCAGAAGCAGAAGGAGAAGCAGAAGAAGGAGAAGGAGAAGCAGAAAGAGAAGCAGAAAGAGAAGCAGAACGAGAAGTAGGAGAAGCAGAAGTTGGAGAAGCAGAAGCAGAAGAAACAGAAGGAGAAGAAGCAGAAACAGAAGGAGAAGCAGAAACAGAAGGAAAAGCAGAAAGAGAAGCAGGAGAAGCAGAAGAAGCAGCAGCAGGAGAAGCAGAAGCAGAAGAAGCCGAAGAAGCAGAAGCAGAATTGAAGCAGAAGGAGAAGCAGGAGAAGCAGAAGAAGCAGAATTGGAGAAGCAGAAGGAGAATCAGAAGCAGAAAGAGAAGCAAAAGCAGCGGAGAAGCGAAGGATAAGCGAAGAAAAAGAAGAAGCGAGGCGAAGAAGAAGAAGCGGAAGATGCCGAAGCCGAAGGAGAAGCAGAAGGAAAAGCAGAAGAACGAGAAGGAGAAGGAGAAGGAGAAACAGAAGGAGAAGCAGAA
>NW_012293219.1:0-5299 GCF_000151885.1 Dipodomys ordii | reverse complement strand
GGAGAAGCAGAAGCAGAAGAAGAAGAAGAAGCAGAAGAAGATGCAGAAGGAGAAGCAGGAGAAGCAGAAGAAGCAGAAGCAGAAGGAGAAGCAGAAGTAGGAGAAGGAGAAGGAGAAGGAAGGGCAGCAGAATCAATAGGAGAAGCAGAAGGAGAAGGAGAAGCAGAATGAGAAGCAGAAAGAGAAGCAGTAGAAGCAGGAAAAGCATAAGCAGAAGAAAGAGAAGAAGAAGACGAAGGAGAAGAACAAGAAGAAGAAGAAGAAGAAGAAGAAGAAGAAGAAGAAGAAGAAGAAGAAGAAGAAGAAGAAGAAGAAGAAGAAGAAGAAGAAGAAGAAGAAGAAGAAGAAGCATAAGGAGAAGCATAAGGAGAAGCAGTAGAAGCAGAAGCAGCAGAAGCAGGAGAAGCAGAAGCAGAAGAAAAAGAATAAGCAAAAGAAGCAGAAGCAGAAGCACTGGGAGAAGCAGAAGAAGGAGAAGGAGAAGGAGCAGCAGAAGGAGAAGCAGAAGCAGAAAGAGATGCAGAAACAGAAGGAG
Organism: Dipodomys ordii; assembly: GCF_000151885.1. NCBI lineage: Eukaryota > Metazoa > Chordata > Mammalia > Rodentia > Heteromyidae > Dipodomys > Dipodomys ordii. The sequence goes on along the minus strand of NW_012293219.1, from coordinate 4,764 downwards.
AACAAGAAGGAGAAGCAGGAGAATCAGAAGAACCAGAAGAGGGAGCAGAAAGAGGAGAAGGAGAAGCAGAAGTAGAATCAGAAGAAACAGAAGAAGAAGCAGAAGAAACAGAAGCAAAAGAAACAGAAGAAGGAGAAGAGCAGAAGCAGAAGCAGAAGGAGAAGCAGAAGCGAAGGAGAAGCAGAAAGAGAAGCAGGAGAAGCAGAAGCAGGAGAAGCAGAAGCAGAAGAAACAGGAGAAGCTGAAGAAGCAGAAGCAGAATCTGAAGCAGAAGGAGAAACAGAAGAAGCACAATCTGAAGCAGAAGCAGAAGAAACAGTAATAGTATAATAAGCAGAAGCAGAAACAGCAAGAGAAGCAGAAGAAGAAGAAGTCGGAGAAGGCGAGAGAGAAGGATTAGGAGTAGGAGAAGCAAAAGGATAAGCAGAAGCAGAAAGAGACGCAGAAGGAAAAGCAGCACGAGAAGTAGGAGAAGCAGGAGAAGCAGAAGCAGGAGAAGCAGAAGAAACAGAAGACGCAGAAGCAGAATGAGAATCAGAAGGAGAAATTGAAGCAGAAGCAGAAGGAGAAGCAGAAGCAAAAGGAGAAGCAGAAGAAGAGAAGGAGAAGCAGGACGAGAAGCAGGAGAAGCAGAAGCAGGAGAAGCAGAAGCAGAAGAAACAGAAGAAGGAGAAGAAGCAGAAGCAGAAGGAGAAGCAGAAACAGAAGGAAAAGCAAAAAGAGAAGCAGGAGAAGCAGAAGAAGCAGCAGCAGGAGAAGCAGAAGCAGAAGAAGCCGAAGAAGCAGAAGCAGAACCTGAAGCAGAAGGAGAAGCAGGAGAAGCAGAAGAAGCAGAATCTGGAGAAGCAGAAGGAAAAGCAGAAGCAGAAAGAGAAGCAAAAGCAGAAGGAGAAGCAGAAGAAACAGAGGAAGCAGAGGCAGGAGCAGATGAAGCAGAAGATGCAGAAGCAGAAGGAGAAGCATAAGGAAAAGCAGAAGAACGAGAAGGAGAAGGAGAAGGAGAAACAGAAGGAGAAGCAGAAAGAGAAGCAGAAGAAGGAGCAGGAGAAGGAAAAGCAGCAGGAGAAGCAGAAAGAGCAGCAGAAGGAGAAGCAGGAGAAGCAGAAACAGGAGAAGCAGAAGCAGAAGAAACAGGAGAAGGACAAGAAGCAGAAGCAGAAGGAGAAGCAGAAACAGAAGGAGAAGCAGAAAGAGAAGGAGGGGAAGCAGAAGAAGCAGAAGCAGGAGAAGCAGAAGCATAAGAATCCGAAGAAGCAGAAGCAGAACCTGAAGCAGAAGGAGAAGCAGAAGAAACAGAAGAAGTAGAAGCAGTAGCAGTTGTAGCAGAAGCAGAACGAGAAGCAGAACGAAAAGCAGAAGAACAAGATTGAGAAGGAGAAACAGAAGGAGCAGCAGAAGGAGAAGCAGAAAGAGAAGCAGGTAAAGCAGAAGAAGCAGAAGCAGAAGGAGAATCAGAAGGAGAAGCAGAAGAAGAAGAAGGAGAATTAGAAGAAGATGCAGAAGGAGAAGCAGAAGAAGCAGAAGCAGAAGGAGAAGAAGGGAAAGCAGAAGAAGCAGAAGCAGAAGAAGAAGGAGAAGCAGAAGCAGAAGAAGAAGCATAAGGACAAACACAAGCAGAAGGAGATGCAGAATGAGAAGCAGGAGAAAGAGAAGAAGCAGAAGCTGAAGGAGAAGCAGAAGTAGGAGAAGGAGAAGGAGGAGAAGCAGAAGCAGAAGGAGAAGCAGAAGCGGAATGAGAAGCAGAAACAGAAGCAGGAGAAGCACAAGAAAAAGAAGCAGGAGAAGCCGAAAGAGAAGAAGCAGAAGAAGCAGAAACAGAAGCAGGAGTAGAAGCAGAAGGAGAAGCATAAGGGGAAGCATAAGGAGAAGCAGTAGAAGCAGAAGAAGCAGAAGCAGGAGAAGCAGAAGCAGAAGAAAATGAATAAGCAAAAGAATCAGAAGCACTAGGAGAAGCAGAAGAAGGAGAAGCAGTAGGAGCAGCAGAAGGAGAAGCAGAAGCAGAAAGAAAAGCAGAAACAGAAGGAGAACAAGAAGGAGAAGCAGGAGAATCAGAAGAAGCAGAAGTAGAAGCAGAAGAAGCAGAAGAAGAAGAAGAAGCAGAAGAAGCATAAGAAGCAGAAGCAGGAGAAGCAGAACCAGAAGAAAAAGAAGAAGCATAAGAAGCAGAAGCAGAGGGAGAAGCAGAAGATGGAGAAGGAGCAGCAGAAGGAGAAGCAGAAGGAGAATCAGGAGGAGAAGCAGAAGAAGGAGAAGATGAGCAGAAGGAGAAGCAGAAGTAGGAGAAGGAGAAGGAAGGGGCAGCAGAATCAATAGGAGAGGCAGAAGGAGAAGCAGAAGCAGAAAGAGAAGCAGAAAGAGAAGCACTAGAAGCAGAAGAAGCAGGAAAAGCAGAAGAAGAAGAAAGAGAAGAAGAAGACGAAGACGAAGACGAAGAAGAAGAAGAAGAAGAAGAAGAAGAAGAAGAAGAAGAAGGAGGAGGAGAAGAAGAAGAAAAGAAGAAGAAGAAGAAGAAGAAGAAGAAGAAGAAGAAGAAGAAGAAGAAGAAGAAGAAGAAGAAGAAGAAGAAGAAGAAGAAGAAGAAGGAGAAGGAGAAGGAGAAGGAGAAGCATAAGGAGAAGAAGTAGAAGCAGAAGAAGCAGAAGCAGGAGAAGCAGAAGCAGAAGAAAAGGATAAGCATAAGAAGCAGAATCAGAGGGAGAAGCAGAAGAAGGACAAGGAGCAGCAGAAGGAGAAGCAGAAGGAGAATCAGAAGGAGAAGCAGAAGAAGGAGAAGCAGAAGCAGAAGAAGAAGAAGAAGCAGAAGAAGATGCAGAAGGAGAAGCAGAAGAAGCAGAAGCAGAAGGAGAAGCAGAAGTAGGAGAAGGAGAAGGAGAAGGAAGGGCAGCAGAATCAATAGGAGAAGCAGAAGGAGAAGGAGAAGCAGAATGAGAAGCAGAAAGAGAAGCAGTAGAAGCAGAAGAAGCAGGAAAAGCATAAGCAGAAGAAAGAGAAGAAGAAGACGAAGAAGAAGAACAAGAAGAAGAAGAAGAAGAAGAAGAAGAAGCATAAGGAGAAGCATAAGGAGAAGCAGTAGAAGGAGAAGGAGCAGAAGCAGGAGAAGCAGAAGCAGAAGAAAAAGAATAAGCAAAAGAAGGAGAAGCAGAAGCACTGGGAGAAGCAGAAGAAGGAGAAGGAGAAGGAGCAGCAGAAGGAGAAGCAGAAGCAGAAAGAGAAGCAGAAACAGAAGGAGAACAAGAAGGAGAAGCAGGAGAATCAGAAGAACCTGAAGAGGGAGCAGAAAGAGGAGAAGGAGAAGCAGAAGTAGAATCAGAAGAAACAGAAGAAGAAGCAGAAGAAACAGAAGCAAAAGAAACAGAAGAAGGAGAAGAGCAGAAGCAGAAGCAGAAGGAGAAGCAGAAGCGAAGGAGAAGCAGAAAGAGAAGCAGGAGAAGCAGAAGCAGGAGAAGCAGAAGCAGAAGAAACAGGAGAAGCCGAAGAAGGAGAAGCAGAATCTGAAGCAGAAGGAGAAACAGAAGAAGCACAATCTGAAGCAGAAGCAGAAGAAACAGTAATAGTATAATAAGCAGAAGCAGAAACAGCAAGAGAAGCAGAAGAAGAAGAAGTCGGAGAAGGCGAGAGAGAAGGATTAGGAGTAGGAGAAGCAAAAGGATAAGCAGAAGCAGAAAGAGACGCAGAAGGAAAAGCAGCACGAGAAGTAGGAGAAGCAGGAGAAGCAGAAGCAGGAGAAGCAGAAGAAACAGAAGACGCAGAAGCAGAATGAGAATCAGAAGGAGAAATTGAAGCAGAAGCAGAAGGAGAAGCAGAAGCAAAAGGAGAAGCAGAAGAAGAGAAGGAGAAGCAGGACGAGAAGCATGAGAAGCAGAAGCAGGAGAAGCAGAAGCAGAAGAAACAGAAGGAGGAGAGAAGCAGAGCAGAAGGAGAAGCAGAAACAGAAGGAAATGCAAAAGAGAAGCAGGAGAAGCAGAAGAAGCAGCAGCAGGAGAAGCAGAAGCAGAAGAAGCCGAAGAAGCAGAAGCAGAACTGAAGCAGAAGGAGAAGCAGGAGAAGCAGAAGAAGCAGAATCTGGAGAAGCAGAAGGAGAAGCAGAAGCAGAAAGAGAAGGAAAAGCAGAAGGAGAAGCAGAAGAAACAGAAGAAGCAGAGGCAGTAGCAGAAGAAGCAGAAGATGCAGAAGCAGAAGGAGAAGCATAAGGAAAAGCAGAAGAACGAGAAGGAGAAGGAGAAGGAGAAACAGAAGGAGAAGCAGAAAGAGAAGCAGAAGAAGGAGCAGGAGAAGGAAAAACAGCAGGAGAAGCAGAAATAGCAGCAGAAGGAGAAGCAGGAGATGCAGAAACAGGAGAAGCAGAAGCAGAAGAAATAGGAGAAGAACAAGAAGCAGAAGCAGAAAGAGAAGCAGAAACAGAAGGAGAAGCAGAAAGAGAAGGAGAGGAAGCAGAAGAAGCAGAAGCAGGAGAAGCAGAAGCATAAGAATCCGAAGAAGCAGAAGCAGAACCTGAAGCAGAAGGAGATGCAGGAGAAGCAGAAGAAGCAGAATCTGGAGAAGCAGAATGAGAAGCAGAAGGAGAAGCAGAAGCAGAAAGAGAATCAAAAGCAGAAGGAGAAGCAGAAGAAACAGAAGCAGTAGAAGCACTAGCAGTTGTAGCAGAAGCAGAAGGAAAAGCAGAAGAACAAGAAGGAGAAGGAGAAAGAGAAGGAGAAGCAGAAGGAGAAGCAGAAAGAGAAGCAGGTAAAGCAGAATAAGAAGGAGCAGAAGGAGAATCCGAAG
>NW_012293218.1:0-1530 GCF_000151885.1 Dipodomys ordii | reverse complement strand
GATGCAGAAGAAGGAGAAAGCATGAAGAAGCAGAAGGAGAAGCAGAAGTAGGAGATGAGGATGGATGGGCAGCAGAATCAATAGGTGAGGCAGAAGGGAGAATCAGAAGCAGAAAGAGAAGCAGAAAAGAGAAGCAGTAGAAGCAGTAGAAGCAGGATAAGCAGAAGAAGAAGAAAGAGTAGAAGAAGATGATGATGAAGATGAAGAAGAAGAAGAAGATGATTAAGAAGAAGAAGAAGAAGAAGAAGAAGAAGAAGAAGAAGAAGAAGAAGAAGAAGAAGAAGAAGAAGAAGAAGAAGAAGAAGAAGAAGAAGAAGAAGAAGAAGAAGAAGAAGAAGAAGAAGAAGAAGAAGAAGAAGAAGAAGAAGAAGGAGAAGGAGAAGGAGAAGGAGAAGCATAAGGAGAAGAAGTAGAAGCAGAAGAAGCAGAAGCAGGAGAAGCAGAAGCAGAAGAAAAGGATAAGCATAAGAAGCAGAATCAGAGGGAGAAGCAGAAGAAGGACAAGGAGCAGCAGAAGGAGAAGCAGAAGGAGAATCAGAAGGAGAAGCAGAAGAAGGAGAAGCAGAAGCAGAAGAAGAAGAAGAAGCAGAAGAAGATGCAGAAGGAGAAGCAGGAGAAGCAGAAGAAGCAGAAGCAGAAGGAGAAGCAGAAGTAGGAGAAGGAGAAGGAGAAGGAAGGGCAGCAGAATCAATAGGAGAAGCAGAAGGAGAAGGAGAAGCAGAATGAGAAGCAGAAAGAGAAGCAGTAGAAGCAGAAGAAGCAGGAAAAGCATAAGCAGAAGAAAGAGAAGAAGAAGACGAAGGAGAAGAACAAGAAGAAGAAGAAGAAGAAGTAGAAGAAGAAGCATAAGGAGAAGCATAAGGAGAAGCAGTAGAAGCAGAAGCAGCAGAAGAAGCAGCAGAAGCAGGAGAAGCAGAAGCAGAAGAAAAAGAATAAGCAAAAGAAGCAGAAGCAGAAGCACTGGGAGAAGCAGAAGAAGGAGAAGGAGAAGGAGCAGCAGAAGGAGAAGCAGAAGCAGAAAGAGAAGCAGAAACAGAAGGAGAACAAGAAGGAGAAGCAGGAGAATCAGAAGAACCAGAAGAGGAAGCAGAAAGAGGAGAAGAAGGAGAAGCAGAAGTAGAATCAGAAGAAACAGAAGAAGAAGCAGAAGAAACAGAAGCAAAAGAAACAGAAGAAGGAGAAGAGCAGAAGCAGAAGCAGAAGGAGAAGCAGAAGCGAAGGAGAAGCAGAAAGAGAAGCAGGAGAAGCAGAAGCAGGAGAAGCAGAAGCAGAAGAAACAGGAGAAGCCGAAGAAGCAGAAGCAGAATCTGAAGCAGAAGGAGAAACAGAAGAAGCACAATCTGAAGCAGAAGCAGAAGAAACAGTAATAGTATAATAAGCAGAAGCAGAAACAGCAAGAGAAGCAGAAGAAGAAGAAGTCGGAGAAGGCGAGAGAGAAGGATTAAGAGTAGGAGAAGCAAAAGGATAAGCAGAAGCAGAAAGAGACGCAGAAGGAAAGGCAGCACGAGAAGTAGGAGAAGCAGAAGCAGG
>NW_012293217.1:0-1071 GCF_000151885.1 Dipodomys ordii | reverse complement strand
TCATATATGTGTGAAAATTTTTCAGTGTTGATTTATCTTTTTTTTATTGTAAAGATACTATACAGAGGGTTACAGTTACATGAGTGAGGTAATGAGTACACTTCCTCTTGAACATTGTTACCCCCTCCATTGTTTTCCTCCTACCATCCCCTCCCTCCCTCCCTTCCCCGAGGTTTTTTTTTTTTTTTGATTGTGATTAAGTGATTACATAATTTCCGGAAACTCACAGGATTGTGGAATAATGATGCTCATTTAAAGTCATAAGTTCATTCTAACTTTCCTGGAGCAAATTGTCTATCACAGTCTGTAATATATAATGGTGTTCACATGTTATATACCATATATGTGATCAGCAGCATGGGGATATTTAGTAGTGGTTCAACCAGATGAGTGGGAGTTCTTTGTTTCTTAAGTCCTGTTAGTTTTGTCATATCACCTAACATTTTGGATTTAGCATCCACTTATCAGGGAGACCATGTACCGTTTGTCTCTTCGTTCTTGGCTTACTTCGCTCAACATGATTCCTTCTAGCTCCATCCATTTCCCTGCAAATGCCATTATTTTGTCATTTCTAATGGCTGCATTAGTGTGTGCGGGTGTGTGCATGTGTGTGTGCGTGTGCGCGCGCGTGTGTGTGCATGTGTATGTGTGTGCGTGCGTGTGTGTGTGTGTGTGTGCGCGCACGCGCGCCATTAATGGAGCTTGAGTTCAGGGCCTTATACTCTTGATTAACTTTTTTGTTCATAAATGGCACTCTGCCACTTGGAAACACATCTCCACTTCTGGGTTTTGGTTTAATTACTAAAATATATTCTAGTCTACCTGGGATGGCTTCAAACCTTGATCCTCAATCTGTTTCCTGATAACCTTGGATATCAGGTGTGAGCCACACAGGTGTAACCCCCAGGTAGCCTGTCTGATTATTGAGACAGGGTCTCCCAAAGTCCCCAAATAGACTAAAAAACACTATATAATCCATGAGACTAAACTCACCTCCTTTTGCTGAACCTTCTCATTGTCTTTATTAAATGCTGTGCCATACTACAATATATTTTTCTTGCAATGACTGCT
>NW_012293216.1:0-550 GCF_000151885.1 Dipodomys ordii | reverse complement strand
ACCCCAGTATTGGCACAAAATAAAAGGAGAGAAAGAGAAATGAGAGAGAAACAGAAAGGAAGAAAAGAGAAGGAGGGAAGGAGCCAGGGAGGAGGGAGGGAGAGAGGAAGGAAGGAAAGAAGGAAGGAAGGAAAAAAGGGAGCGAGGGAGGGAGGGAGGGATGGATGGAGGAAAACTGGCAGGAAAAAACAAAATAAGTTATGGAATGGTGCCAAGTTTCCTCCGGATTTGTCGTCTTACGAATCGACATCTGGTCTTCCGTAAAAGAATAACGCTTGTTACCATTGCCTCTCTACGTTGTTCCTTCCTGCCCTAACTAGACTGCAAGGAACATTCGGACAAAAGACCTAGATGCTTCTTCACATTCATACGTGTCAACGCATTCAAATGAACCCTATCGTCCGACTGCTGGGTAGCGGGGACCCCATCTTGAGGAGCAAGAAAGGAAACCAGAACAGATTCTGCATCTCTTTTCTTGCCTTGGATACTGTTCTTAAAGCCCAGATCACATCCAACGACTGTTGGACTATTCCGTTTCTCTCTTCCTGGC
>NW_012293215.1:0-6834 GCF_000151885.1 Dipodomys ordii | reverse complement strand
AGCAGAAGTAGAAGCAGAAGCAGAAGGAGAAGCAGCAGAAGAAGTAGAACCAGAAATTCAGGCAGGACAAACAGAAGAAGCAGAAGCAGAAGCAGAAGGAGAAGCAAAAAGAGAAGCAGAAGAAGAAGTAGAAGAACCAGCAGGAGAAGCAGCAGAAGAAGCAGAAAAACAAGCAGGAGAAGCAGAAGCAGAAAGAGAAGTAGAAGCAGAAGAAGCAGAAGAAGTAGAAGAAGAAGAAGAAGAAGAAAAAGAAGAAGAAGAAGAAGAAGAAGAAGAAGAAGAAGAAGAAGAAGAAGAAGAAGAAGAAGAAGAAGAAGAAGAAGTAGAAGAAGAAGAAGAAAAAGAAGAGGAAGAAGAAGAAGAAGAAGAAGAAGAAGAAGAAGAAGAAGAAGAAGAAGAAGAAGAAGAAGAAGAAGAAGAAGAAGAAGAAGAAGAAGAAGAAGAAGAAAAAGCAGTAGAAGCATAAGAAGCAGAAGCAGGAGAAGCAGAACCAGAAGAAAAAGAAGAAGCATAAGAAGCAGAAGCAGAGGGAAAAACAGAAGCAGGAGAAGGAGCAGCAGAAGGTGAAGCAGAAGGAGATGCAGAAGCAGAAAGAGAAGCAGAAACAGAAGGAAACAGAAGGAGAAGAAGAAGGAGAAGTTGGAGAATCAGAAGAAGCAGAAGCAGAAGCAGAAAGAGAATGAGAAGAAGGAGAAGGAGAAGCAGAAGGAGAAGGACAAGCAGGAGAAGCAGAAGAAGCAGAAGCGGGAGAAGCAGAAGCAGAAGAAGAAGAAGAAGAAGAAGAAGAAGAAGAAGAAGAAGAAGAAGAAGAAGAAGAAGAAGAAGAAGAAGAAGAAGAAGAAGAAGAAGAAAAAGAAGAAGAAGAAGAAACAGAAGAAAGAGAAGGAGCAGAAGGAGAAGGAAAAGCAGAAGGAGAAGCAGAAAGAGAAGCAGAAGAAGCAGTAGCAGGAGAAGCAGAAGCAGAAGAAACAGAAGAAGCCCAAGAATCAGAAGGAGAAGCAGAAGCAGCAGAAGCTGGAAAAGCAGAAGCAGAAGAAACAGAACAAGCAGAAGAAGCAGAAGCAGAACGAGAAGTAGAAGAAGAAGAGGAAAAAGAGAAGGATTAGGAGTAGGAGGAGCAGAAGGAGAATCAGAAGCAGAAAGAGAAGCAGAAGAAGAAGCAGAAGGAGAAACAGAAGAAGCAGAAGCAGGAGAAGCAGAAGCAGAATGAGAAGCACAAGAAGGAGAAATTGAAGGAGAAGGAGAATGAGACGGAGAAGCAGAAGGAGAAGTAGGAGAAGCAGAGAAAAAAGAAGCAGGAGAAGCAGAAGCAGAAGAAACAGAAGAAGGAGAAGAGCAGAAGCAGAAGCAGACGGAGAAGCAGAAGCAAAGGAGAAGCAGAAGCTGAAGCAGAAGAAGAAGAAACAGAAAAAGCAGAAGAAGCAGAAGAAGCAGCAGCAGGAGAAGCAGAAGAAGATGGAGGAGAAGGAGACAGAAAAGGATTAGGAGTAGGAGAAACAGAAGGATAAGCAGAAGCAGAAAGAGAAGGAGAATGAGAAGGAGAAGCAGGAGAAGCAGAAGAAGCAGAAGCAGGAGAAGCAGAAGCAGAATGAAAAGCAGAAGGAGAAATTGAAACAGAAGAAGATGCAGAAGGAGAAGCAGAAGCAGTAGTAGAAGCAGAAGAAGGAGAAGCAGAAGGAGAAGCATAAAGAGAAACAGAAGGAGAAGCAGGAGAAGCAGAAGCAGGAGAAGCAGAATCAGAAGAAATAGAAGAAGGAGAAGAAGCAGAAGCAGAAAGAGAAGCAGAAACAGAAGGAGAAGCAGAAAAAGAAGCAGAAGAAGCCGAAGAAGCAAAAGCAGAACCTAAAGCAGAAGGAGAAGCAGAAGAAGCAGAATCTGGAGAAGAAGAAGGAGAACCACAAGGAGAAGCAGAAGCAGAAAGAGAAGCAAAATCAGAAGGAGAAGCAGAAGGAGAAGCAGAAGAAACAGAAGAAGCAGAAGCAGTAGCAGAAGAAGCTGAAGATGCAGAAGCAGAAAGAGAAGCAGAAGGAATAGCAGAAGAACGAGAAGGAGAAATAGAAGGAGAAGCAGAAGGAGACGCAGGAAAGCAGAAGAAACAGAAGCAGACGGAGAAGCAGAAGAAGGAGAAGGAGAAGCCGGAGCAGAAGAAGAAGCAGAAGGAAAAGCACAAGCAGAAGGAGATGCAGAAGGAGAAGCAGAAAATGCAGAAGACGCAGAAGCAGAAGGAGAAGAAGAAGGAGAAGAAGCAGAAGCAGAAGAAGCAGAAGCAGAAATAGAAAGAGAAGCCGACGAAGAGAAGCTGAACGAGAAGCAGGAGAAGCAGAAGAAGCAGAAGCGGGAGAAGCAGAAGAAGAAGAAACAGAAGAAGGAGAAGGAGCAGAAGCAGGAGAAGCAGAAGGAGAAGAAGAAAGAGAAGCAGGAAAAGCAGAAGAAGCAGAAGCAGGAGAAGCAGAAGGAGAAGAAACAGGAGAAGGACAAGAAGCAGAAAGAGAAGCAGTAGAAGCAGAAGAGGCAGGAAAAGCAGAAGCAGAAGAAAGAGAAGAAGAAGAAGACGAGGAAGAAGAAGAAAAAGAAGCAGCAGCATAAGGAAAAGCATAAGGAGAAGCATAAGGAGAAGTATAAGGAGAAGCAGTAGAAGGAGAAGAAGCAGGAGAAGCTGAAGCAGAAGAAAAAGAATAAGCAAAAGAAGCAGAAGCAGAAGCAGTGAGAGAAGCAGAAGAAGGAGAAGGAGAAGGAGCAGCAGAAGGAGAAGCAGAAGCAGAAAGAGAAGCAGAAACAGAAGGAGAACAAGAAGGAGAAGCAGGAGAATCAGAAGAAGCAGAAAGAGAAGAAGAAGAAGGAGAAGCAGAAGTAGAATCCCAAGAAACAGAAGAAGAAGAAGCAGAAGAAACAGAAGCAAAAGAAACAGAAGAAGGAGAAGAGCAGAAGCAGAAGCAGAAGGAGAAGCAGAAGCAGAAGGAGAAGCAGAAAGAGAAGCAGGAGAAGCAGAAGAAGCAGGAGAAGCAGAAGCAGAAGAAACAGGAGAAGCCGAAGAAGCAGAAGCAGAATCTGAAGCAGAAGGAGAAACAGAAGAAGCACAATCTGAAGCAGAAGAAACAGAAATAGTAGAATAAGCAGAAGCAGAAGCACCAGGACAAGCAGAGGAACAAGAAGGAGAAGGCGAAAGAGAAGGATTAGGAGTAGGAGAAGCAAAAGGATAAGCAGAAGCAGAAAGAGACGCAGAAGGAGAAGCAGCACGAGAAGTAGGAGAAGCAGAAGCAAGAGAAGCAGAAGAAACAGAAGACGCAGAAGCAGAATGAGAAGCAGAAGGAGAAATTGAAGCAGAAGGAGAAGCAGAAGCAGAAGGAGAAGCAGAAGAAGGAGAAGGAGAAGGAGAAGCAGAAAGAGAAGCAGAAAGAGAAGCACAACGAGAAGCAGGAGAAGCAGAAGCAGGAGAAGCAGAAGCAGAAGAAACATAAGAAGGAGAAGAAGCAGAAGCAGAAGGAGAAGCAGAAACAGAAGGAAAAGCAGAAATAGAAGCAGGAGCAGCAGAAGAAGCAGCAGCAGGAGAAGCAGAAGCAGAAGAAGCCGAAGAAGCAGAAGCAGAACCTGAAGCATAAGGAGATACAGGAGAAGCAGAAGAAGCAGAATCTGGAGAAGCAGAAGGAGAAGCAGACGCAGAAAGAGAAGCAAAAGCAGAAGGAGAAGCAGAAGAAACAGAAGAAGCAGAGGCAGTATCAGAAGAAGCAGAAGATTCAGAAGCAGAAGGAGAAGCAGAAGGAAAAGCAGAAGAACTAGAAGGAGAAGGAGAAGGAGAAACAGGAGTAGAAGCAGAAAGAGAAGCAGAAGAAGGAGCAGTAGAAAGAAAAGCGGCAGGAGAAAAAGAAAGAGCAGCAGAAGGATAAGCAGGAAATGCAGAAACAGGAGAAGAACAAGCAGAAGAAACAGGAGAAGGACAAGAAGCAGAAGCAGAAGGAGAAGCAGAAAGAGAAGGAGGGGAAGCAGAAGAAGCAGAAGCAGGAGAAGCAGAAGCATAAGAATCCGAAGAAGCAGAAGCAGAACCTCAAGCAGAAGGAGAAGCAGGAGAAGCAGAAGAATCAGAATCTGGAGAAGCAGAATGAGAAGCAGAAGGAGAAGCAGAAGCAGAAAGAGAATCAAAAGCAGAAGGAGAAGCAGAAGAAACAGAAGAAGTAGAAGCAGTAGCAGTTGTAGCAGAAGCAGTAGGAAAAGCAGAAGGAAAAGCAGAAGAACAAGAAGGAGAAGGAGAAACAGAAGGAGAAGGAGAAGGAGAAGCAGAAAGAGAAGCAGGTAAAGCAGAAGAAGAAGCAGAAGGAGAATCAGAAGGAGAAGCAGAAGAAGGAGAAGGAGAAGCAGAAGCAGAAGAAGATGCAGAAGGAGAAGCAGAAGAAGCAGAAGAAGAAGGAGAAGCAGGAAAAGCAGAAGAAGCAGAAGGAAAAGGTGAAGCAAAAGAAGGAGAAGGAGAAGCAGAGGCAGAAGAAGAAGCATAAGGACAAGCACAAGCAGAAGGAGATGCAGAAGGAGAAGCAGGAGAAGCAGAAGAAGCAGAAGCTGAAAGAGAAGCAGAAGTAGGAGAAGGAGAAGGAGGAGAAGCAGAAGCAGAAGGAGAAGCAGAAGCAGAATGAGAAGCAGAAAGAGAAGCAGGAGGAGGACAAGAAGCAGAAGCAGGAGAAGCCGAAAGAGAAGAAGCAGAAACAGAAGCAGAAGGAGAAGCAGAAGCAGAACGAGAAGCAGCAGAAGAGGTAGAACCAGAAATTCAGCCACGAGAAACAGAAGAAGCAGAAGCAGAAGGAGAAGTAGAAAAAGCAGCAAAAGAAGCAGAAAAACAAGCAGGAGAAGCAGAAGCAGAAAGAGAAGTAGAAGCAGAAGAAGAAGAAGCAGAAGAAGAAGCAGTAGAAGCAGAACCAGAAGAAAAAGAAGAAGCATAAGAAGCAGAAGCAGAGGGAGAAACAGAAGGAGGAGGAGGAGCAGCAGAAGGTGAAGCAGAAGGAGATGCAGAAGCAGAAAGAGAAGCAGAAATAGAAGAAGAAGAAGGAGAAGTTGGAGAATCAGAAGAAGCAGAAGCAGAAAGAGAAGCAGAAGAAGGAGAAGGAGAAGCAGAAGGAGAAGGACAAGCAGGAGAAGCAGAAGAAGCAGAAGCGGGAGAAGCAGAAGAAGAAGAAAAAACAGAAGAAGGAGAAGGAGCTGAAGGAGAAGCAGAAGAAGAAGGAGAAGCAGAAAGAGAAGCAGAAAAAGGAGAAGAAGCAGTAGCATGTGAAGCAGAATCAGAAGAAACAGAAGAAGCCGAAGAATCAGAAGGAGAACCTGAAGCAGAAGGAGAAGCAGAAGCAGCAGAAGCTGGAAAAGTAGAAGCAGAAGAAACCGAACAAGCAGAAGAAGCAGAAGCAGAACGAGAAGCAGAAGAAGAAGGAGAAAGAGAAGGATTAGGAGTAGGAGGAGCAGAAGCAGAATAAGAAGCAGAAAGAGAAGCAGAAGAAGAAGCAGAAGGAGAAACAGAAGAAGCAGAAGCAGGAGAAGCAGAAGCAGAAGCAGAATGAGAAGCACAAGAAGGAGAAATTGAAGGAGAAGGAGAAGGAGACGGAGAAGCAGAAGGAGAAGTAGGAGAAGCAGAAGAAGAAGAAGCAGGAGAAGCAGAAACAGAAGAAGCAGAAGGAGAAGAGCAGAAGCAGAAGGAGAAGCAGAAGAAGCAGAAGCTGAAGCAGAAGAAGAAGAAACAGAAAAAGCAGAAGAAGCAGAAGAAGAAGCAGCAGGAGAAGCAGAAGAAGAAGAAGGAGAAAGAGAAGGATTAGGAGTAGGAGAAACAGAAGGATAAGCAGAGCAGAAAGAGAAGGAGAATGAGAAGGAGAAGCAGGAGAAGCAGAAGAAGCAGAAGCAGGAGAAGCAGAAGCAGAAGAAACATAGGAAGGAGAAGAAGCAGAAGGAGGAGCAGAAACAGAAGGAAAAGCAGAAAGAGAAGCAGGAGAAGCAGAAGAAGCAGCAGCAGGAGAAGCAGAAGCAGAAGAAGTCGAAGAAGCAGAAGCAGAACCTGAAGCAGAAGGAGAAGCAGGAGAAGCAGAAGAAGCAGAATCTGGAGAAGCAGAAGGAGAAGCAGAAGCAGAAAGAGAATCAAAAGCAGAAGGAGAAGCAGAAGAAACAGAAGAAGTAGAAGCAGTAGCAGTTGTAGCAGAAGCAGTAGGAAAAGCAGAAGGAAAAGCAGAAGAACAAGAAGGAGAAGGAGAAACAGAAGGAGAAGCAGAAAGAGAAGCAGGTAAAGCAGAAGAAGAAGAAGAAGAAGAAGAAGAAGAAGAAGAAGAAGGACAATCAGAAGGAGAAGCAGAAGAAGGAGAAGGAGAATCAGAAGCAGAAGAAGATGCAGAAGGAGAAGCAGAAGAAGCAGAAGCAGAAGGAGAAGCAGGAAAAGCAGAAGAAGCGAAGCAAAAGGTGAAGCAAAAGAAGGAGAAGGAGAAGCGAGGCGAAGAAGAAGCTAAGGACAAGCAAGGAGTAGGAGAAACAGAAGGAGAAGCAGAAAGAGAAGCAGAAGAAGGAGCAGGAGAAGGAAAAGCAGCAGGAGAAGCAGAAAGAGCTGCAGAAGGAGAAGCAGAAGCAGAAGTAGAAGCAGAAGAAGGAGAAGCAGAAGGAGAAGGATAAAGAGAAACAGAAGGAGAAGCAGGAAAAGCAGAAGCAAGAGAAGCAGAATCAAAAGAAATAGAAGAAGGATAAGAAGCAGAAGCAGAAAGAGAAGCAGAAACAGAAGGAGAAGCAGAAATAGAAGCAGAAGAAGCTGAAGAAGCAGAAGCAGAACCTGAAGCAGAAGGAGAAGCAGGTAGAAGGAGAAGAAGCAGAATCTGAGAAGAAGGA
>NW_012293214.1:0-1124 GCF_000151885.1 Dipodomys ordii | reverse complement strand
TTGATAGGAGAGCCGGCTGAGGCCCAGGCTCCAGGACGGGGAGCCCGAGCCGGTAGCCCAGACCTCGGCCCCGCATCCCGGCCACGAGTCTCGACACAGAGTGAGTTGCGGGAACCATGGAGCGCGCGCCGCCCGACGGGTTCCCGAACGCGTCGGTGGCGCTGGCGGGAGAGGCGGCGGCGGCGGGCGCGGCGCGCGGCTTCTCGGCCGCCTGGACCGCGGTGCTGGCCGCGCTCATGGCGCTGCTGATCGTGGCCACGGTGCTCGGCAACGCGCTGGTCATGCTCGCCTTCGTGGCGGACTCGAGCCTCCGCACCCAGAACAACTTCTTTCTGCTCAACCTGGCCATCTCCGACTTCCTCGTGGGTAAAGCCCCCCGACCCGGCGCGCCGCCGAGCCCCGGGGCGCCGAGCCCGGCTGGGGGCTCTGCCGGGGGAGCGGGCGTCAGGCCCCGCGGGGCGGGGGGCGCCGGGAAGTTCCCGGCCTCCCGGGCTGCGGGACGGAGCGGAGGAGGGGCGCCCTCCAGGCGGGGCCCGGGCCGCGGCGCCCCGGCCAGACAAAGGCTGCGGCGGACTCGGGACGCGGGGGGGGGGGGCGGCGGGGCGAGGGGCGCCCTGGGCGCGGCGGGGAGGGGGACCTTGAGCGCCCGGCCGGGGAAGGGGCGGCGGGGAGGGCGGCCCGGGGGAGACGCCGAGGCGCGCGCTCACGTGTCCGCGTCCTAATGCTGTCGGGGGGCGGGGCGCAGGGAGGGGGCTGAGCGCCAGACACCTGTTGGGGCTGCGAGCTGCGTTTTCCAGACGCTGGGAGCCGGTTTTGGCGGTGGGAGCGGCTGGGGCGGCAGCCAATCGCCCTTTAAGCCAGGAGAAAGGCTGTTTTAGCTTCTCAGCAGAGGAACAAGGCTGTCCAACCGCCAGGATAGGGGCTGGGAAGGAGGAAAAGACTCTTTCCTCCTCCCTTTGCAGGCTGAGAGGGTTGAGCAGAAGCCGGAGCTCTGGTTTTAAGATGCTCAGAGATCCTCTGTCTGAATCCTCCCTCCTGCCCCCTCCCCCCAAGTCCAAGAGACAGCGGGGGGGAAAGGGGGAAGACTGGGGGCCATGCTGAGGCTGAAGGCTGGGACCCCAAAA
>NW_012293213.1:0-2161 GCF_000151885.1 Dipodomys ordii | reverse complement strand
TACAGAGGGACACAGTGGTGTTACACAGAGGGACTCAGCGGGACACAGCGGGTACAGCGGGTACATCAGAAGGGGACAGCGGGGACCCACCAGGGGACAACGTGGACACAGCGGGACACAGCGGGGGACACAGCGGGACACAGCATGGGACACAGGGGGACACAGCGGGGGACACAGTGGAATACAGCGGGACACAGCGGGGACACAGCCGGGACACAGCGGGTGACACAGTGGGACAGAGCAGGGGATACAGCGGGGGACACAGCAGGACACAGCAGGGGACACAGGGAGGACACAGCGGGACACAGCGAGGGACACAGCGGGGGACACAGTGGGACACAGCGGGGTACACAGAGAGGACACAGCGGGACCCAGCGGGACACAGCATCGATACAGCGGGGACACAGCAGGACACAGCGGGGTACACAGCTGGGGACACAACGGGACACAGTGGGGGACATAGCGGGACACAGCAGGACACAGCGTAGCACAATGGGGACAAAGTGGGAGACAGCAGGGAACAGAGCAGGACACAGCAGGGGACACAGCGGTGACACAGCGGGACTCAGCAGGATCACAGCGGGACACAGCGGGACACAGCGGGAAACAGCGGAGACACAGCAGGGGACAGAGTGGGACACAGCGGGGGACACAGGGGGGACAAAGCGGGACACAGCGGGGGACACAGCGGAATACAGCGGGACACAGCGGGGACACAGTAGGGACACAGCAGGGAAACAGTGGGACAGAGCAGGGGATACAGCAGGGGCCACAGAGGGACACAGCGGGACACAGCGGGACACAGCGGGGGACACAGCGAGGACACATTGGGACACAGCGGGTACACAGCGGGACTCAGTGGGGGACACAGCAGGACACAGCGGGACACAGCGGTATACAGCGGGACACAGAGGCGCACAGTGGGGACAAAGTGGGCGACACAGCGGGGAACAGAGCAGGACACAGCAGGGGACACAGCGAGGACACAGCGGAACACAGCGGGGACACAGTGGGGCCACAGTGGGGGACACTAAGGGGCACAAAAGGGACAACACGGAACACAGCGGGACAGAGTGGGATACAGCGGGGACACTGCGTGGATACAGCGGGACACAGCGAGGGACACAGCAGGACACAGCGGGACACAGAGGGGGACAAGGCGGGACACAGCGGGTGACAGAGCGGGGGACACAGTGAGACACAACGGATACAAAGCGAGACACAGCAGATTACACAGCGGGCACACAGACGGGACACAGCCGGGACACAGCGGAACACAGTGGGGAAAGAGCGGGACAAAGCGTGACACAGCGGGACACAGCGGGGTACACAGTGGGACTCACGGGGGACACAGCGGGGCACACAGTGGGACACACGGTGGACACAGCGAGGACACAGCGGGACACAGTGAGGACACAGCGGGACACAGCGGGGGAAACAGCGGGACACAATGTGGACACAGCAGTTGACACAGCGGGACACAGGGGGGGACAGAGGGGGACACAGCGTGGGACACAGGGAAGACACATTGGGACACAGCGGGGACACAGTGGGACAGAGCGGGGGACACAGCAGGGGACACAGAGGGACTCAGCTGGACACAGCGGGGGACACAGGGGGACACAGCGGGACACAGGGGGGATACAGCGAGGACACATTGGGACACAGCGGGGACACAGCGGGACTCAGCGGGGGACACAGCAGTACACAGCGGGACACAGCAGTGACACAGCTAGACACAGCGGGGTACACAGCGAGACACACTGGGCACACAGCGGGGACACAGCGGAGAAAGAGCGGGACACAGCGCGACACAGCGGGACACAGCAGGGGACACAGGGGGGACACAGCGGGACACAGCAGGACACAGAAGGGGACACAGTGGGACAGAGCAGAGGACACAGCAGGAAACACAGCGGGACACAGCGGGACACAGCGGGGGACACAGCGGGACACAGCGGGACACAGCAGGGGACACAGCGCGGACACATTGGGACACAGCGGGGACACAGCGGGACTCAGCGGGGGACACAGCAGTACACAGCGGGACACAGCGGGGGACACAGAGGGGTAAACAGCGGGACACAGCGGGGAACACTGCGAGGACACAGCGGGACCAAGCGGGACACAGCGTCGATACAGCGGGGACACAGCGGGACTG
>NW_012293212.1:0-4677 GCF_000151885.1 Dipodomys ordii | reverse complement strand
TGCGGGGACACAGCGGGACACAGTGGGGGACAAAGCGGGACACAGCGGGACACAGCGGGACACAGCCGGACATGGCGGGGGACACAGCGGGACACAGAGGGGGACACAGCGAGGACACAGTGGGACACAGCGGGACACAGCGGGGGACACAGCGGGACACAGTGGGGAACACAGAGAGGACACAGCAGGACCCAGCGGGACAAAGTGTCGATACAGCGGGAGCACAGCGGGACACAGCGGGGTACACAGCTTATGACACAACGGGACACAGTGGGGGACACAGCGGGACACAGCGGGACACAGCGGAGCACAGCGGGGACAAAACGGGAGACTCAGTGGGGAACAGAGCAGGACACAGCGGGGGACACAGAAAGGACACAGTGGGGACACAGCGAGACTCAGCCGGGGACACAGCGGGGGAAAAAGCAGGACACCACGGGACACAGTGGGACACAGCGGGACACAGCGGGGTCACTGCGGGGACACAGTGGATCACAGTGGGGGACAAAGCGGGACACAGCGGGACACAGCGGGGACACAGCGGGACACAGCAGGTCACAGCGGGGGACACAGCGGGACACAGCGGGACACAGCGGGGGACACAGCAGGGACACAGTGGGACACAGTAGGACACAGCGTGGGACAAAGCGGGAGACAGCAGAGGACACAGCGAGGAAACAGCTGGACACAGCGGGGACACAGAGGGGACTCAGCAGGGGACATAGAGGGAAAAAAGCGGGACACCACGGGACACAGTAGGACACAGCGGGACACAGCGGGGACACTGCGGGACACAGCCAGGAGACACAGCGGTGGACAGCGGGGGACAGAGAATGGACACAGCGGGACACAGAGGGGACACAGCTGGACACAGAAGGGTACACAGCGGGACACAGCGGACACACAGCGGGGACAGAGCTGGACACAGAGGGACACAGAAGGGACAGAGCGTGACACAGGTGGACACTGAGGGAGACAGAGCGAGGACACAGCCGGACACAGCGAAACACAGTGTGACACAGTGGGGACACAGCAGGGGACACAGCGGGACACAGTGGGGGACACAGCGGGACACAGCAGGGTACACAGCAGGGACAAAGCGGGACACAGCGGGGGACACAGCGAGGACACAGCAGGACACAGTGGTGACAAAGCGGGACACAGCGGGGGACACAGCGAGGACACATCAGGACACAGCGGTGACAAAGCGGGACACAGCGGGGGACACAGCGAGGACACAGCGGGACACAGCGGTGACACAGCGAGAAACACAGCGGGGGACACAGAGGGGAACAAAGAGAGGACACAGCTGCACACAGCGGGACACAGCGTCGATAGAGCGGGGACAGAGCGGGACACAGCGGTGACACAGCGGGACTCAGCGGGGGACACTGCGGGACCCAGCGGGACCCAGCGGGGACACAGCAAGGACACAGCGGGGGACACAGTGGGACACAGCGGGGGACACAGCGAGGGACACAGCGGGGGACACAGCGGGACACAGTGGGGAACACAGAGAGGACACAGAGGACCCAGCGGGAAACAGCGGGGGACACAGCAGAACACAACGTGGGAAACAGCGAGGACACAGCGGGACACAGCGAGACACAGCGGGACACAGTGGGGACACAGCAGTAGACACATCGAGACACAGCGGGGGACACAGCGGGACACAGCGGGGAACACAGCGAGGACACAGCGGGGACACAGCGGGGACACTGCGGGAACATAGTGGGACACTGCGGGGCACACAGCGGGACACAGCGGGATAAAGCTTGGGACACAGAGGGAACACAGCAGGACACAGCGGGGGACACAGCGAGGACACAGCGGGACACAGCGGGACACAGCGTGGGACAAAGCAGGAGACAGCAGGGGACACAGCGAGGACACAGCAGGACACAGCGTCGACACATAGAGGACTCACCGGGGGACACAGTGGGGGACAGAGCGGGACACAGCGGGACCTGCGGGGCACAGAGGGGGACACAGCGGGACACAGCGGGGGACCCAGCGGGACACAGCGTACACAGCGGGACACTGTGGGGCACAGCGGGGGACACAGCGGGACACAGCGGGGGACACAGGGAGGACACAGCTTAACACAGCATGGGACAAAGCGAGGACACAGCGGGACACAGAGAGACACAGCGGGACCCAGCGGGGACCCAGCAGTGGACACAGCGGGACACAGCGGGGGACAAAGCGGGACACCATGGAACACAGCAGGACACAGCGTGAAACAGCGGTGAACCTGCGCGGACACAGCGGGACACAGCGGAGGACACAGCGGGACCAAGCAGGACACAGCGGGGGACACAGCAGGACACAGCGGGGACACAGCGGGACACAGCAGGTCACAGCGGGGGACACAGCGGGACACAGAGGGACACAGCGGGGGACACAGCAGGGACACAGTAGGACACATTAGGACACAGCGTGGGACAAAGCAGGAGACAGCGGAGGACACAGCGAGGACACAGCTGGACACAGCGGGGACACAGAGGGGACTCAGCAGCGGACATAGAGGGAAAAAAGCGGGACACCACGGGACACAGTAGGACACAGCGGGACACAGCGGGGACACTGCGGGACACAGCCGGGGGACACAGCGGTGGACAGCGTGGGACAGAGAATGGACACAGGAGGACACAGAGGGGACACAGCTAGACACAGAAGGGTACACAGCGGGACACAGCGGACACACAGCGGGGACAGAGCTGGACACAGAGGGACACAGAAGGGACAGAGCGTGACACAGGTAGACACTGAGGGAGAAAGAGCGAGGACACAGCCGGACACAGCGAAACAAAGCGTGACACAGTGGGGACACAGCAGGGGACACAGCGGGACACAGCGGGGGACACAGCGGGACACAGCGAGGACACAGCGGGACACAGAGGTGACACAGCAGGACACAGCTGGGGACACTTTGGGACACAGTGGAACACAGAGGGACACAGCAAGGACACAGCGGGGGATAGTGGGGGACACAGCGGGACACAGCAAGGCACAACGGGGTCACAGCAGTGGACACAGCGGGACACAGCGTGGGACACAGTGGGACACAGCAGGGGACACAGGGGACACAGCGGGGACACAGCGGGGGACACAGCGGGACACAGCGGAGACAAAGCGGGGACACAGCAGGAGCCAGCAGGACACAGCGGGGGACACAGCGGGACACAGTGGGACACAGCGGGGGACCCTGCAGGGACACATTGGGACACAGTAGGACACAGCGTGGGACAAAGCAGGAGACAGCGGAGGACACAGCGAGGACACAGCTGGACACAGCGGGGACACAGAGGGGACTCAGCAGGGGACATAGAGGGGAAAAAGCGGGACACCATGGGACACAGTAGGACACAGCGGGACACAGCGGGGACACTGCGGGACACAGCCGGGGAACACAGCGGTGGACAGCGGGGGACAGAGAAGGGACACAGCGGGACACAGAGGGACACAACTGGACACAGAAGGGTACACAGCGGGACACAGCGGACACACAGCGGGGACAGAGCTGGACACAGAGGGACACAGAAGGGACAGAGCGTGACACAGGTGGACACTGAGGGAGACAGAGCGAGGACACAGCCGGACACAGCGAAACACAGCGTGACACAGTGGGGACACAGCAGGGGACACAGCGGGACACAGCGGGGGACACAGCGGGACACAGTGGGGTACACAGCAGGGACAAAGCGGGACACAGCGGGGGACACAGCGATGACACAGCAGGACACAGCGGTGACCAAGCGAGACACAGCTGGGGACACAGCGAGGACACAGCGGGATACAGCGGTGACAAAGCTCGACACAGCTGGGGACACAGCGGGACACAGCGGGACACAGCGTCGATAGAGCGGGGACAGAGCGGGACACAGCGGTGACACAGCAGGACTCAGCGGGGGACACTGCGGGACCCAGCGGGACCCAGCGGGGACACAGCAAGGACAGAGCGAGGGACACAGAGGGACACAGCGGGACACAGCGGGGGACACAGCGAGGAACACAGCGGGACACTGTGGGGACCACAGAGAGGACACAGCAGGACCCAGCGGGACACAGCGTCGATACAGCGGGGACACAGCGGGACACAGCGGGGTCACTGCGGGACACAGTGGGGGACAAAGCGGGATACAGCGGGACACAGCGGGGATGCAGCGGGACATAGCGGGACACAGCGGGGGACACAGCAGGACACAGAGGGGGACACAGTGGGGGAAACAGCTGGACACAGCGGGGAACACAGCGAGGACACAGTGGGACCCAGCGGGACACAGCGTCGATACAGCAGAGACACAGCGTTACACAGCATGGTACAAAGCTGTGGACACAACGGGACACAGTGGGGGCACAGCGGGACACAGCGGGACGCAGTGGGACACAGCGGGGACAAAGCGTGAGACACAGCAGGGGACAGAGCTGGAGACAGCGGGGACACAGCAGGGACACAGCGGCGACACATAGAGGACTCAGCGGGGGACACAGTGGGGGACAGAGCGGGACACAGCGGGACCCAGCGGGGTCAAAGCGTGGGACAAAGCGGGAGACAGCAGGGGACACAGCGAGGACACAGCGGGACACAGCAGTACACAGCGGGACACAGCGGTGACACAGCGGGACACAGCTGGGGACACTGGGGGACACAGTGGGACAAAGCGGGACACAGCA
>NW_012293211.1:0-6839 GCF_000151885.1 Dipodomys ordii | reverse complement strand
GAAGCAGAAGCAGCAAGAGAAGCAGAAGAAAAATAGTCGAGAAGTGAGAGAGAAGGATTAGGAGTAGGAGAAGCAAAAGGATAAGCAGAAGCAGAAAGAGACGCAG
This sequence comes from Dipodomys ordii, assembly GCF_000151885.1. Classification (NCBI taxonomy): domain Eukaryota; kingdom Metazoa; phylum Chordata; class Mammalia; order Rodentia; family Heteromyidae; genus Dipodomys; species Dipodomys ordii. The sequence continues at coordinate 6,733 of NW_012293211.1, read as the reverse complement.
AAGGAAAAGCAGCATGAGAAGTAGGAGAAGCAGGAGAAGCAGAAGCAGGAGAAGCAGAAGAAACAGAAGACGCAGAAGCAGAATGAGAAGCAGAAGGAGAAATTAAACAGAACCAGAAAGAGAAGCAGAAGCAGAAGGAGAAGGAGAAGAAGGAGAAGGAGAATCAGAAAGAGAAGCAGAAAGAGAAGCAGAACGAGAAGCAGGAGAAGCAGAAGCAGGAGAAGCAGAAGCAGAAGAAACAGAAGAAGGAGAAGAAGCAGAAGCAGAAGGAGAAGCAGAAACAGAAGGAAAAGCAAAAAGAGAAGCAGGAGAAGCAGAAGAAGCAGCACAGGAGAAGCAGAAGAAGCCGAAGAAGCAGAAGCAGAACCTGAAGCAGAAGGAGAAGCAGAAGAAGCAGAAGAAGCAGAATCTGGAGAAGCAGAAGGAGAAGCAGAAGCAGAAAGAGAAGCAAAAGCAGAAGGAGAAGAAGTAGGAGAACAGAAGAAACAGAAGAAGCAGAGGCAGTAGCAGAAGAAGCAGAAGATGCAGAAGCAGAAGGAGAAGCAGAAGGAAAAGCAGAAGAACCAGAAGGAGAAGGAGAAACAGAAGGAGAAGCAGAAAGAGAAGCAGAAGAAGGAGCAGGAGAAGATAAAGCAGCAGGAGAAGCAGAAAGAGCAGCAGAAGGAGAAGCAGGAGATGCAGAGACAGGAGAAGCAGAAGCAGAAGCAGAAGAAACAGGAGAAGGACAAGAAGCAGAAGCAGAAGGAGAAGCAGAAACAGAAGGAGAAGCAGAAAGAGAAGGAGGGGAAGCAGAAGAAGCAGAAGCAGGAGAAGCAGAAGCATAAGAATCCGAAGAAGCAGAAGCAGAACCTGAAGCAGATGGAGAAGCAGAAGAAACAGAAGAAGCAGAAGCAGTAGCAGAATAAGCTGAAGATGCAGAAGCAGAAGGAGAAGCAGAAGGAAAAGCAGAACAAGAAGGAGAAGGAGAAACAGAAGGAGAAGCAGAAGGAGAAGCAGAAGGAGAAGCAGGAAAAGGAGAAGAAGCAGTAGCAGACGGAGAAGGAGAAGCAGAAGTAGAAGAAGAAGCATAAGGAAAAGCACAAGCAGAAGGAGATGCAGAAGGAGAAGCAGAAGAAGCAGAAACAGAAGGAGTAGAAGAAGAAGAAGAAGCAGAAGAAGCAGAAGCAGAAGCAGAAAGAGAAGCAGACGAAGAGAAGCAGAACGAGAAGCAGGAGAAGCAGAAGAAGAAGAAACAGAAGAAGGAGAAGTAGCAGAAACAGAAGGAAAGCAGAAGGAGAAGCAGAAAGTGAAGCAGAAAGAGGAGAAGCAGAAAGAGAAGGAGGGGAAGCAGAAGAAGCAGAAGCATAAGAATCCGAAGAAGCAGAAGCAGAACCTGAAGCAGGAGAAGTGGAAGAAGCAGAATCTGGAGAAGCACAATGAGAAGCAGAATGAGAAGCAGAAGCAGAAGCAGAAAGAGAATCAAAAGCAGAAGTTGAAGCAGAAGAAACAGAAGAAGCAGAAGCAGTAGTCGTTGTAGCAGAAGCAGAAGGAGAAGCAGTAGGAAAAGCAAAAGAACGAGAAGGAGAAGTAGAAGCAGAAGGAGAATCAGAAGGAGAAGCAGAAGAAGGAGTAGGAGAAGCAGAAGCAGAAGAAGCAGCAGAAGGAGAAGCAGAAGCAGAAGCAGATGCAGAAGGAGAAGCAGAAGAAGCAGAAGCAGAAGAAGAAGCAGAAGTAGGAGAAGGAGAAGGAGAAGAAAGGGCAGCAGAAGCAATAGGAAAAGCAGAAGGAGAAGCAGAAGAATGAGAAGAAGAAAGAGAAGCAGGAAAAGCACAAATGCAGAATCAGGAGAAGCAGCAGCAGGAGAAGCAGAAGCAGAAGAAGATGCAGAACGAGAAGCAGGAGAAGCAGAAGAAGCAGAAGGAGAAGGAGAAGCAGAAGTAGGAGAAGGAGAAGGAGAAGGAAGGGCAGCAGAAGCAATAGGAGAAGCAGAAGGAGAAGCAGAAGAAGAATGAGAAGAAGAAAGAGAAGCAATAGAAGCAGAAGAAGCAGGAAAAGCAGAAGAAGAAGAAGAAGAAGAAGAAGAAGAAGAAGAAGAAGAAGAAGAAGAAGAAGAAGAAGAAGAAGAAGAAGAAGAAGAAGAAGAAGAGGAAGAAGAAGAGGAAGAAGAACAGGAAGCAGCAGCATAAGGAGAAGCATAAGGAGAAGCAGTAGAAGCAGAAGCAGCAGACGCAGAAGCAGAAGAAAAAGAATAAGCAAAAGAAGCAGAAGCAGAAGCAGTGGGAGAAGCAGAAGAAGGAGAAGGAGAAGGAGCAGCAGAAGGAGAAGCAGAAGCAGAAAGAGAAGCAGAAACAGAAGGAGAACACGAAGGAGAAGCAGGAGAATCAGAAGAAGCAGAAGTAGAAGCAGAAAGAGGAGAACAAGGAGAAGCAGAAGTAGAATCAGAAGAAACAGAAGAAGAAGAAGCAGAAGAAACAGAAGCAAAAGAAACAGAAGAAGGAGAAGAGCAGAAGCAGAAGGAGAAGCAGAGGCAGAAGGAGAAGCAGAAAGAGAAGCAGGAGAAGCATAAGAAGCAGGAGAAGCAGAAGAAGAAGACGGAGAAGGCGAAAGAGAAGGATTAGGAGTAGGAGAAGCAAAAGGATAAGCAGAAGCAGAAAGAGACGCAGAAGGAGAAGCAGCACGAGAAGTAGGAGAAGCAGGAGAAGCAGAAGCAGGAGAAGCAGAAGAAACAGAAGACGCAGAAGCAGAATGAGAAGCAGAAGGGGAAATTGAAGCAGAAGCAGAAGGAGAAGCAGAAGCAGAAGGAGAAGCAGAAGAAGGAGAAGGAGAATCAGAAAGAGAGCAGAAAGAGAAGCAGAAAGAGAAGCAGAACGAGAAGCAGGAGAAGCAGAAGCAGAAGAAACAGTAGGAGAAGAAGCAGAAGCAGAAGGAGAAGCAGAAACAGAAGGAAAAGCAGAAAGAGAAGCAGGAGAAGCAGAAGAAGCAGCAGCAGGAGAAGCAGAAGCAGAAGAAGCCGAAGAAGCAGAAGCAGAACCTGAAGCAGAAGGAGAAGCAGGAGAAGCAGAATCTGGAGAAGCAGAAGGAGAAGCAGAAGCAGAAAGATTAGCAAAAGCAGAAGGAGAAGCAGAAGGAGAAGCAGAAGAAACAGAAGAAGCAGAGGCAGTAGCAGAAGAAGCAGAAGATGCAGAAGCAGAAGGAGAAGCAGAAGGAAAAGCAGAAGAACCAGAAGGAGAAGGAGAAAAAGAAGGAGAAGCAGAAAGAGAAGCAGAAGAAGGAGCAGGAGAAGGAAAAGCAGCAGGAGAAGCAGAAAGAGCAGCATAAGGAGAAGCAGGAGATGCAGAAACAGGAGAAGCATAAGCAGAACAAACAGGAGAAGGACAAGAAGCAGAAGCAGAAGGAGAAGCAGAAACAGAAGGAGAAGCAGAAAGAGAAGGAGGGGAAGCAGAAGAAGCAGAAGCAGGAGAAGCAGAAGCATAAGAATCCGAAGAAGCAGAAGCAGAGCCTGAAGCAGAAGGAGAAGCAGGAGAAGCAGAAGAAGCAGAATCTGGAGAAGCAGAATGAGAAGCAGAAGGAGAAGCAGAAAGAGAAGCAGGTAAAGCAGAATAAGAAGAAGCAGAAGGAGAATCAGAAGGAGAAGCAGAAGAAGGAGAAGGAGAAGCAGAAGCAGAAGAAGATGCAGAAGGAGAAGCAGGAGAAGCAGAAGAAGCAGAAGCAGAAGGAGAAGCAGGAAAAGCAGAAGAAGCCCAAGCAAAAGGAGAAGCAAAAGAAGGAGAAGGAGAAGCAGAGGCAGAAGAAGAAGCATAAGGAAAAGCCCAAACAGAAGGAGATGCAGAAGGAGAAGCAGGAGAAGCAGAAGAAGCAGAAGCTGAAGGAGAAGCAGAAGTAGGAGAAGGAGAAGGGGGAGAAGCAGAAGGACAAGCAGAAGCGGAATGAGAAGCAGAAAGAGAAGCAGGAGAAGTACAAGATGCAGAAGCAGGAGAAGCCGAAAGAGAAGAAGTAGAAGAAGCAGAAACTGAAGCAGAAGGAGAAGCAGAAGCAGAAGGAGAAGCAGCAGAAGAAGTAGAACCAGAAATTCAGGCAGGAGAAACAGAAGAAGCAGAAGCAGAAAGAGAAGCAAAAAGAGAAGCAGAAAGAGAAGTAGAAGAAGCAGCAGAAGGAGAAGCAGCAGAAGAAGCAGAAAAACAAGCAGGAGAAGCAGAATCAGAAAGAGAAGTAGATGCAGAAGAATCAGAAGAAGCAGAAGCAGAAGAAGAAGCAGTAGAAGCATAAGAAGCAGAAGCAGGAGAAGGAGAAGCAGAAGAAATAAAGAAGCATAAGATGCAGAAGCCGAAGCAGAGGGAGAAACAGAAGAAGGAGAAGGAGCAGCAGAAGGTGAAGCAGAAGGAGATGCAGAAGGAGAAAGAGAAGCAGAAACAGAAGGAGAAGGAGGAGGAGAAGTTGGAGAATCAGAAGAAGCAGAAGCAGAAGCAGAAAGAGAAGCAGAAGAAGGAGAAGGAGAAGCAGAAGCAGAAGGACAAGCAGGAGAAGCAGAAGAAGCAGAAGCGGGAGAAGCAGCAGCAGAAGAAGAAACAGAAGAAGGAGAAGGAGCGGAAGGAGAAGCAGAAGTAGAAGGAGAAGCAGAAAGAGAAGCAGAAGAAGCTGTAGCAGGAGAAGCAGAAGCAGAAGAAACAGAAGAAGCCCAAGAAGCAGAAGGAGAACCTGAAGCAGAAGGGGAAGCAGAAGCAGCAGAAGCTGGAAAAGCAGAAGCAGAAGAAATAGAACAAGCAGAAGAAGCAGTAGCAGAAGCAGAACGAGAAGCAGAAGAAGAAGAAGGAGAAAGAGAAGGAGTAGGAGTAGGAGGAGCAGAAGCATAATTAGAAGCAGAAAGAGAAGCAGAAGGAGAAACAGAAGAAGCAGAAACAGGAGAAGAAGAAGCAGAAGCAGAATGAGAAGCACAAGAAGGAGAAATTGAAGGAGAAGGAGAATGAGACGGAGAAGCAGAAAGAGAAATAGGAGAAGCAGAAGAAGAAGAAGCAGGAGAAGCAGAAGCAGAAGAAACAGAAGAAGGAGAAGAGCAGAAGCAGAAGGAGAAGGAGAAGCAGAAGAAGCAGAAGCGGAAGCAGAAGAAGAAGAAAAAGCAGAAGAAGCAGAAGAAGAAGAAGCAGGAGAAGCAGAAGAAGAAGAAGGAGAAGGAGAACGAGAAGTATTAGGAGTAGGAGAAACAGAAGGATAAGCAGAAGCAGAAAGAGAAGGAGAATGAGAAGGAGAAGCAGAAGAAGCATAAGCAGGAGAAGCAGAAGCAGAATGAAAAGCAGAAGAAGGAGAAATTGAAACAGAAGAAGATGCAGAATAAGAAGCAGAAGCAGAAGGAGAAGCAGAAGAAGGAGAAGGAGAAGGAGAAGCAGAAGGATAAGCATAAAGAGAAACAGAAGGAGAAGCAGGAGAAGCAGAAGAAGGAGAAGCAGAAGCAGAAGAAGGATAAGAAGAAGAAGCAGAAAGAGAAGTAGAAACAGAAGGAGAAGCAGAAATAGAAGGAGAAGAAGCCGAAGAAGCAGAAGCAGAACCTGAAGCACAAGGAGAATCAGGAGAAGCAGAAGAAGCAGAATCTGGAGAAGAAGAAGGAGAACCAGAAGGAGAAGTAGAAGCAGAAAGAGAAGCAAAAGCAGAAGGAGAAGCAGAAGGAGAAACAGAAGAAGCAGAAGCAGTAGCAGAAGAAGCTGAAGATGCAGAAGCAGAAATAGAAGCAGAAGGAATAGCAGAAGAACGAGAAGGAGAAGGAGAAACAGAAGGAGAAGCAGAAGGATAAGCAGAAAGAGAATCAGGAAAAGCAGAAGAAGCAGAAGCAGACGGAGAAGCAGCAGAAGAAGAAACAGAAGAAGGAGAAGGAGCAGAAGCCGAAGGAGAAGCAGTAGCAGAAGGAGAAGCAGAAAGAGAAGCAGGAAAAACAGAAGAAGCAGAAGCTGAAGCAGAAGAAGAAGAAACAGAAAAAGCAGAAGAAGCAGAAGAAGAAGAAGCAGGAGAAGCAGAAGAAGAAGAAGGAGAAGGAGAACGAGAAGTATTAGGAGTAGGAGAAACAGAAGGATAAGCAGAAGCAGAAAGAGAAGGAGAATGAGAAGGAGAAGCAGAAGAAGCATAAGCAGGAGAAGCAGAAGCAGAATGAAAAGCAGAAGAAGGAGAAATTGAAACAGAAGAAGATGCAGAATAAGAAGCAGAAGCAGAAGGAGAAGCAGAAGAAGGAGAAGGAGAAGGAGAAGCAGAAGGATAAGCATAAAGAGAAACAGAAGGAGAAGCAGGAGAAGCAGAAGAAGGAGAAGCAGAAGCAGAAGAAGGATAAGAAGAAGAAGCAGAAAGAGAAGTAGAAACAGAAGGAGAAGCAGAAATAGAAGGAGAAGAAGCCGAAGAAGCAGAAGCAGAACCTGAAGCACAAGGAGAATCAGGAGAAGCAGAAGAAGCAGAATCTGGAGAAGAAGAAGGAGAACCAGAAGGAGAAGTAGAAGCAGAAAGAGAAGCAAAAGCAGAAGGAGAAGCAGAAGGAGAAACAGAAGAAGCAGAAGCAGTAGCAGAAGAAGCTGAAGATGCAGAAGCAGAAATAGAAGCAGAAGGAATAGCAGAAGAACGAGAAGGAGAAACAGAAGGAGAAGCAGAAGGATAAGCAGAAAGAGAATCAGGAAAAGCAGAAGAAGCAGAAGCAGACGGAGAAGCAGCAGAAGAAGAAACAGAAGAAGGAGAAGGAGCAGAAGCCGAAGGAGAAGCAGTAGCAGAAAGAGAAGGAGAAAAA
>NW_012293210.1:0-6840 GCF_000151885.1 Dipodomys ordii | reverse complement strand
GAGGGACACAGCGGGACACAGCGGGACAGAGCGGGGACACAGCGGGGACACAGCGGGACACAAAGGGTGACCCAGCATTACACAGCGCGGATACAAAGGGACACAGCGGGGACACAGCAGGGGACACAGCAGGACACAGAGGGGAACAAAGGGGACACACAGCGGGACACAGCGGGGGACACAGCGGGACAAAGCGGGTCACAGTGGGGACAGAGTGGGACACAGCGGGGACACAGTGGGGATACAGCGGGGACACAGCGGGACACACCGGGGACACAGCGGGGACACAGCGGGACACAGCAGCGACACAGCGGAACACAGCGGGGGACACAGCGGGACACAGCCTGGGACAGAGCGGGACACAGCGTGGACACAGCGGGACACAGCGAAACACAGCAGTGACAAAGCGGCGACACAGCGGGACACATCGGGACACAGCGGGCCACAGCGGGGGACAGAGGGGACACACCGGTGGACAACGGGGACACAGCAGGACAGCGCGGGGGTCACAGTGGGAAACAGTGGGAACACAGGGGGACACAGGGGGCCACACAGAGGGACAAAGCGGGACACAGCGGGACACAGTGGGACAGAGCGGGGACAAAGCGGGGACAAAGTGGGGGACACAGTGGGGGACACAGCGGTAAACAGCGGGGGACACAGCGGGACTCAGCTGGGGACACATCAAAGGACACAGCGGGTGACACAGTGGGGGAAACAGCAGGAAACAGCGGGGGACACAGCGAGGACACAGCAGGACACAGCGGGGGACACAGAGGCAGACACAATGGTACACATCGGGACACAGCGTGGACACAGCGGGACACAGCGGGACAAAGCGGGGACACAGCAGGACACAGCGCGGACACAGCGGGGACAAAGTGGGGGACAAAGTGGGACACAGCGGGGACACAGAGGGACTCAGCTGTTACACAGTGAGGACACACCAGGGACACAGCGGAGACAAAGCGGGGACACAGTGAGACACAGCGAGGACACAGCGGGACACAGCAGAGGACACAGCGGGGGAGAGCGGTGATGCACCGGCGGACAGCGGGGACACAGCGGGACACAGTGGGGGACACAGCGGGTGACACAGCGGGGGACACAGCGGGACACAGCGGGACACAACGGGGGACACAACGGGGGACACAGCAAGGGACACAGCGGGAGACACAGCGGGACACAGTGGGGAACACAGAGAGAGACACAGCAGGACCCAGCGGGACACAGCGTCGATACAGCGGGTACACAGCGGGACACAGCGGGGTACACAGCTGTTGACACAACGGGACACAGTGGGGGACACAGCGGGACACAGCGGGACACAGCGGGGCACAGCAGGGACAAAACGGGAGACACAGTGGGGAACAGAGCAGGACACAGCGGGGACACAGAGAGGACACAGTGGGGACACAGCGAGACTCAGCCGGGGACACAGCGGGGGAAAAAGCGGGACACCACGGGACACAGTGGGACACAGCGGGACACAGCGGGGTCACTGCGGGACACAGTGGGGGACAAAGCGGGACACAGCGGGACACAGCGGTGACGCAGCGGGACACAGCGGGACACAGCGGGACACGGCGGGGGACACAGCGGGACACCGAGCAGGACATAGCGAGGACACAGCGGGACAAAGCGGGACACAGCGGGGGACACAGAGAGGACACAGTGGGGGACACAGTGGGGGAAACAGCTGGACACAGCGGGGAACACAGCGAGGACACAGCGGCACCCAGCAGGACACAGCGTAGATACAGCGGAGACACAGCGTTACACAGCATGGTACAAAGCTGTGGACACAACGGGACACAGTGGGGGCACAGCGGGACACAGCAGGACGCAGTGGGACACAGCGGGGACAAAGCGTGAGACACAACAGGGGACAGAGCTGGAGATAGAGGGGGACACAGCGGGGACACAGCGGGACACAGCGGGACACAGCGGGGGACACTTCAGGGACACATTGGGACACAGTAGGACACAGCGTGGGACAAAGCAGGAGACAGCAGAGGACACAGCGAGGACACAGCTGGACACAGCGGGGACACAGAGGGGACTCAGCAGGGGACATAGAGGGAAAAAAGCGGGACACCACGGGACACAGTAGGACACAGCGGGACACAGCGGGGACACTGCGGGACACAGCCAGGGGACACAGCGGTGGACAGCGGGGGACAGAGAAGCGACACAGCGGGACACAGAGGGGACACAGCTGGACACAGAAGGGTACACAGCGGGACACAGCGGACTCACAGCGGGGACAGAGCTGGACACAGAGGGACTCAGAAGGGACAGAGCGTGACACAGGTGTACACTGAGGGAGACAGAGCGAGGACACAGCCGGACACAGCGAAACACAGCGTGACACAGTGGGGACACAGCAGGGGACACAGAGGGACACAGTGGGGGACACAGCGGGGTACACAGCAGGGACAAAGAAGGACACAGCGGGGGACACAGCGAGGAGACAGCGGGACACAGCGGTGACACAGCGGGACACAGCTGGGGACACTGGGGTTCACAGCGGGACACAGAGGGACACAGCAAGGACACAGCGGGGGACAGTGGGGGACACAGCGGGACACAGCAAGGCACAACGGGGTCACAGCAGTGGACACAGCGGGACACAGCGGGGGACACAGTGGGACACAGCGGGGGACACAGGGGACACAGCGGGGACACAGCGGGGGACACAGCAGGAGCCAGCAGGACACAGCGGGGGACACAGCGGGACACAGCGGGACACAGCGGGGGACACTGCAGGGACACATTGGGACACAGTAGGACACAGCGTGGGACAAAGCAGGAGACAGCGGAGGACACAGCGAGGAGACAGCTGGACACAGCGGGGACACAGCCGGGGGACACAGCGGTGGACAGCGGGGGACAGAGAAGGGACACAGCGGGACACAGAGGGACACAGCTGGACACAGAAGGGTACACAGCAGGGCACAGCGGACACACAACGGGGACAGAGCTGGACACAGCGGGACACAGCGGGACACAGCAGGGGACTCAGCGGGACACAGCGGGGGACACAGGGAGGACACAGCTGGACACTGAATGAGACAGAGCAAGGACACAGCCGGACACAGCGAAACACAGCGTGACACAGTGGGGACACAGCACTGGACACAGCGGGACTCAGCCGGGGACACAGAGGGACACAGCGGAGTACACAGCAGGGACAAAGCGGGACACAGCGGGGGACACAGCGAGGACACAGCGGGACACAGAGTGGGACACAGTGAGGACACAGCCGGACACAGCGGGACACAGCGGGACACAGCCGGGACCCAGCAGTGGACACAGCGGGACACAGCGGGGGACACAGCGGAACACAGCGGGGGACACATGGAGGACTCAGCGGGACAAAGCGGGGACACAGCGGCGACTCACCGGGGGACACAGCGGGGGACAAAGCGGGACACCACAGAACACAGTGGGAAACAGCGGGACACAGCGGGGAAACTGCGGGGACACAGGGGGACAAAGCGTGGGACACATAGGGACACAGCGGGGGACACAGCGGGGGACACAGTAGGACACAGCGGGGGACACAGGGGGGACACAGCGGGACCAAGCGGGACACAGTGTCGATACAGCGGGAACACAGCGGGTCACAGCGGGGGACACAGCGAGGACACAGCAGAACACAGCGTGGGAAACAGCGAGGACACATTGGGACACAGCGGGGACACAGCGGGACCCAGCGCGGGACACAGCGAGGACACATTGGGACACAGCGGGGATACAGCGGGACTCAGCGGGGGACACAACAGTACACAGCGGGACACAGTGGGACACAGCGGCGGACACAGAGGGGTAAACAGCAGGACACAGTGGGGAACACAGCGAGGACACAGCGGGACCAAGCGGGATACAACATCGATACAGCGGGGACACAGCGGGACACAGCGGGGTTCACAGCTGGGGACACAACGGGACACAGCGGGGGACACAGCGAGCACACAGCAGAACACAGCGTGGGAAACAGCGAGGACACAGCGGGACACAGCGAGACACAGCGGGACACAGTGGGGACACAGCAGTAGACACAGCGGGACACAGCGGGGGACACAGCGGGACACAGCAGGGAACACAGCGAGGACACAGCGGGGACACAGCGGGGACACTGCGGGAACATAGTGGGACACAGCGGGGAACACAGCGAGGACACAGCGGGACACAGCTGGACACAGCATGGGACAAAGCGGGAGACAGCAGGGGACACAGCGAGGACGCAGCGGGACACAGCGGCGACACATAGAGGACTCAGCGGGGGACACAGTGGGGGACAGAGCGGGACACAGCGGGACCCAGCGGGGACAAAGCGTGGGACAAAGCGGGAGACAGCAGGGGACACAGCGAGGACACAGCGGGACACAGCGGCGACACATAGAGGACTCAGCGGGGGACACAGTGGGAGACAGAGCGGGACACAGCGGGACCCAGCGGGGACAAAGCGTGAGACACAGCGGTGGACAGAACAGGAGACAGAGGCGGACACAGGGAGGACACAGCGGGACACAGCGGGGACACAGGTGGCTGAGGGGGGGCCACAGCGGGGGACAAAGCGGGACACCATGGAACACAGCGTTAAACAGCGGTAAACCTGCGGGGACACAGCGGGACACAGCGGGGACACAGCGGGGACCCAGCGGGACCCAGCAGGACACAGCGGGACACAGCAGGACACAGCGGGGGACACAGCAGGACACAGCGGGGGACACAGCGGGACACAGCGGGGACACAGAGGGGACTCAGCAGGGGACGTAGCGGGGGACAAATCGGGACACCACAGGACACAGTGGGACACAGCGGGACACAGCGGGGGCACTGCGGGGACACAGCGGGACAAAGCGGGGGACCCAGCGGGACACAGCGGGACCCAGCAGGACCCAGCGGGGAAACAGCAGGGACACAATGGGACACAGCGAGGACACAGCGGGACACAGTGGCGGACACAGCGGGACACAGCAAGGCACAACGGGGTCACAGCAGTGGACACAGCGGGACACAGCGGGGGACACAGCCAGACACAGCAGGGGACACAGCGGGACACAGTGGGGGACACAGCAGGGGACACATTGGGACACAGTGGGGGACACAGCGGGACACAGCGGGGACACAGCTGGACACAGTGGGGTACAGAGCCGGACACAGCAAGGCACAACGGGTTCACAGCAGTGGACACAGCCGGACAAAGCGGGGCACAGAGCGGGACAGAGCGGGCATACAGCAGGTGCCACAGAGGGACACAGCGGGACACAGCGGGACACAGCGGGGGACACAGCGAGGACACATTGGGACACAGCGGGTACACAGCGGAATTCAGCGGGGGACACAGCAAGACACAGCGGGACACAGTGGGACACAGTGGGGCACAGCAGGGACACAGCGAGTGACACAGCAGGGGACACAGCGGGACACCGCAGGGGACACAGGGAGGATACAGCGGGACACAGCAGGGGACACAGCGGAACCCAGCGAGGGACACAGCGGGGGACACAGTGGGACACAGCGGGGTACACAAAGAGGACCCAGCGGGACCCAGCGGGACATAGCTTCGATACAGTGGGGACACAGCAGGACACAGCGGGGTACAAAGCTGGGGACACAACGGGACATAGTGGGGGACGTAGCGGGATACAGCGGGACACAGCGGGACACAGCGGGACACAGCGGGGCACATTTGGGACAAAGTGGGCGACACAGCGGGGAACAGAGCAGGACACAGCAGGGGACACATCGAGGACACAGCGGGACACAGCGGGGACACAGTTGGGACACAGCGGGGGACACTGAGGGGCACAAACGGGACAACACGGAACACAACGGGACACAGTGGGATAAAGCGGGACACTGCGTGGATACAGCGGGACACAGCGGGGGACACAGCAGGACACAGCGGGACACAGAGGGGGACAAGGCGGGACACAGCGGGGGACAGAGCGGGGGACACAGCGAGACACAACGGGTACAAAGCGAGACAGAGCAGATTACACAGTGGAACACAGCGGGTACACAGCCAGGATACAAGGGGCCACAGTGGGGAAAGAGCGGGACAAAGCGTGACACAGCGGGAAACAGCGGGGTACACAGCGGGACACACGGGGGACACAGCGGGGTACACTGCGTGACACACGGTGGACACAGCAAGGACACAGCCGGACACAGTGACGACACAGCGGGACACAGCGGGGGAAACAGCGGGACACAATGTGGACACAGCAGTGGACACAGCGGGACACAGCGGGGGACAGAGGGGGACACAGCGGGGGACACAGCGAAGACATATTGGGACACAGTGGGGACACAGCGGGACTCAGCGGGGGACACTGCAGTACACAGAGGGACACAGCGGGACACAGAGGGGGACACAGTGGGACAGATCAGGGGACACAGCAGGGGACACAGAGGAACTCAGCGGGACACAGCGGGGGACACAGGGGGGACACAGCGGGACACAGGGGGGTACACAGCTGGGTACACAAGGGGACACAGCGGGGGACACAGCGAGGACACATTCAGATCACAGCGTGGGAAACAGCGAGGACACAGCGGGACACAGCTAGACACAGCGGGATACAGTGGGGACACAGCAGTAGACACAGCCGGACACAGCGAGGACACAGCGGGGACTCTGCTGGTACACAGCGGCACCCAGCAGGACACAGCGGGGCACACAGTGGGACTCAGCGGCATCCAGCAGGACACAGCGGGGCACATAGCGGGACACAGCGTGGACACAGCTTTATGACACAGCCGGGAACACTGCATGACACGGTCGGGGGATTCAGCGAGGGACTCTGTGGGGACACAGCGGGACTC
>NW_012293209.1:0-6842 GCF_000151885.1 Dipodomys ordii | reverse complement strand
GCAGCAGAAGGAGGAGCAGGAGATGCAGAAACAGTGAGAAGCATAAGCAGAACAAACAGGAGAAGGACAAGAAGCAGAAGCAGAAGGAGAAGCAGATACAGAAGGAGAAGCAGAAAGAGAAGGAGGGGAAGCAGAAGAAGCTGAAGCAGGAGAAGCAGAAGCATAAGAATCCGGAGAAGAAAAAGGAGAACCAGAAGCAGAAGGAGAAGCAGGAGAAGCAGAAGAATCAGAATCTGGAGAAGCAGAAGGAGAAGCAGAAGGAGAAGCAGAAGCAGAAAGAGAATCAAAAGCAGAAGGAGAAGCAGGAGAAACAGAAGAAGTAGAAGCAGTAGCAGTTGTAGCAGAAGCATAAAGAGAAGCAGAAGGAAAAGCAGAAGAACAAGAAGGAGAAGGGAAACAGAAGGAGAAGCAGTAGGAGAATAAGAAGGAAAAGCAGAAGAAGGAGAAGGAGAAGCAGAAGCAGAAGAAGATGCAGAAGGAGAAGCAGAAGAAGCAGAAGCACAAGGAGAAGCAGGAAAAGCAGAAGAAGCAGAAGTAAAAGGAGAAGCAAAAGAAGGAGAAGGAGAAGCAGAGGCAGAAGAAGAAGCATGAGGACAAGCACAAGCAGAAGGGGATGCAGAAGGAGAAGCAGGAGAAGCAGAAGAAGCAGAAGCTGAAGGAGAAGCAGAAGTAGGAGGAGAAGGAGGAGAAGCAGAAGCAGAAGGAGAAGCAGAAGCGGAATGAGAAGCAGAAAGAGAAGCAGGAGAAGCACAAGAAACAGAAGCAGGAGAATCCGAAAGAGAAGAAGCAGAAGAAGCAGAATCAGAAGCAGAAGTAGAAGCAGAAGCAGAAGGAGAAGCAGCAGAAGAAGTAGAACAAGAAATTCAGGCAGGAGAAACAGAAGAAGCAGAAGCAGAAGAAGAAGGAGAAGCAAAAAGAGAAGCAGTAGGAGAAGTAGAAGAAGCAGCAGAAGGAAAAGCAGCAGAAGAAGCAGAAAAAAAAGCAGGAGAAGCAGAAGCAGAAGGAGAAGGAGAAGCAGAAGAAACAGAAGCAGAAGAAGAAGCAGTAGAAGCACAAGAAGCAGAAGCAGGAGAAGCAGAAGCAGAAGATAAAGAAGAAGCATAAGAAGCAGAAGCAGAGGGAGAAACAAAAGAAAGAGAAAGAGCAGAAGAAGGTGAAGCAGAAGGAGATGCATAAGCAGAAAGAGAAGCAGAAACAGAAGGAGAAGAAGAAGGAGAAGTTGGAGAATCAGAAGAAGCAGAAGCAGAAGCAGAAAGAGAACGAGAAGAAGGAGAAGGAGAAGCAGAAGGAGAAGGACAAGCAGGAGAAGCAGAAGAAGCAGAAGGGGGAGGAGCAGAAGAAGAAGAAGAAGAAGAAGAAGAATCTGAAGAAAGAGAAGGAGCAGAAGGAGAAGCAGAAACAGAAGGAGAAGCAAAAGAGAAGCAGAAGAAGCAGAAGAAGCAGTAGCAGGAGAAGCAGAAGCAGAAGAAACAGAAGAAGCCCAAGAAGCAGAAGGAGAACCTGAAGCAGAAGGAGAAGCAGAAGCAGCAGAAGCTGGAAAAGTAGAAGCAGAAGAAACAGAAGAAGCAGAAGAAGAACGAGAAGCAGAAGAAGAACAAGGAGAAAGAGAAGGATTAGGAGTAGGAGAAACAGAAGGATAAGCAGAAGCAGAAAGAGAAGGAGAAGGAGAAGCAGAAGATGCAGAAGCAGGAGAAGCAGAAGCAGAATGAAAAGCAGAAGAAGGAGAAATTGAAATAGAAGAAGATGTAGAAGAAGAAGAAGAAGCAGTAGTTGAAGCAGATGAAGGAGAAGCATAAAGAGAATCAGAAGGAGAAGCTGAAGCATGAGAAGCAGAAGAAGCAGATCAGAAGAAATAGAAGAAGAAGCAGAAGCAGAATGAGAAGCAGATACAGATGGAGAAGCAGAAATAGAAGCTGAAGAAGCCGAAGAAGCAAAAGCAGAACCTAAAGCAGAAGGAGAAGCAGGAGAAGCAGAAGAAGGAGAATCTGGAGAAGAAGAAGGAGATCCAGAAGGAGAAGCAGAAGCAGAAAGAGAAGCAAAAGCAGAAGGAGAAGCAAAAGAAACAGAAGAAGCAGAATCAGTAGCAGAAGAAGCTGAAGATGCAGAACCAGAAAGAGAAGTAGAAGGAATAGCAGAAGAACGAGGAGAAATAGAAGGAAAAGCTGAAGGAGAAGCAGGAAAAGCAGAAGAAACAGAAGCAGACGGAGAAGCAGAAGAAGGAGAAGGAGAAGCCGGAGCAGAAGAAGAAGCAGAAGGAAAAGCACAAACAGAAGGAGATGCAGAAGGAGAAGCAGGAAATGCAGAAGACGCAGAAGCAGAAGGAGAAGAAGGAGAAGAATCAAAATCAGAAGAAGCAGAAGCAGAAATAGAAAGAGAAGCCGACGAAGAGAAGCAGAACGAGAAGCAGGAGACGCAGAAGAAGCACAAGCGGGAGAAGCAGAAGAAGAAGAAACAGAAGAAGGAGATGGAGCAGAAGCAGAAGGAGAAGCAGAAAGAGAAACAGGAAAAGCAGAAGAAGCAGAAGCAGGAGAAGCAGAAGGAGAAGAAACAGGAGAAGGACAAGGACTAGAAGCTGAAAGAGAAGCAGTAGAAGCAGAAGAAGCAGGAAAAGCAGAAGCAGAAGAAAGAGAAGAAGAAGAAGACGAAGAAGAAGAAGAAGCAGCAGCAGCATAAGGAGAAGCATAAGGAGAAGCATAAGGAGAAGTATAAGGAGAAGCAGAAGCAGTAGAAGCAGAAGAAGCAGGAGAAGCTGAAGCAGAAGAAAAAGAATAAGCAAAAGAAGCAGAAGCAGAAGCAGTGAGAGAAGCAGAAGAAGGAGAAGGAGAAGGAGCAGCATAAGGAGAAGCAGAAGCAGAAAGAGAAGCAGAAACAGAAGGAGAACAAGAAGGAGAAGCAGGAGAATCAGAAGAAGCAGAAAGAGAAGGAGAAGAAGGAGAAGCAGAAGTAGAATCCGAAGAAACAGAAGAAGAAGAAGCAGAAGAAACAGAAGCAAAAGAAACAGAAGAAGGAGAAGAGCAGAAGCAGAAGCAGAAGCAGAAGGAGAAGCAGAAAGAGAAGCAGGAGAACCAGAAGAAGCAGGAGAAGCAGAAGCAGAAGAAACAGGAGAAGCCGAAGAAGCAGAAGCAGAATCTGAAGCAGAAGGAGAAACAGAAGAAGCACAATCTGAAGCAGAAGCAGAAGAAACAGAAATAGTAGAATAAGCAGAAGTAGAAGCACCAGGACAAGCAGAAGAACAAGAAGGAGAAGGCGAAAGAGAAGGATTAGGAGTAGGAGAAGCAAAAGGATAAGCAGAAGCAGAAAGAGACGCAGAAGGAGAAGCAGCACGAGAAGTAGGAGAAGCAGGAGAAGCAGAAGTAGGAGATGCAGAAGAAACAGAAGACTCAGACGCAGAATGAGAAGCAGAAGGAGAAATTGAAGCAGAAGCAGCAGCAACAGAAGAAGAAGAAGAAGAAGAAGAAGAAGAAGAAGAAGAAGAAGAAGAAGAAGAAGAAGAAGAAGAAGAAGAAGAAGAAGAAGAAGAAGAAGAAGAAGAAGAAGAAGAAGAAGAAGAAGAAGAAGAAGAAGGAGAAGGAGAAGAAGAAGGAGAAGGAGAAGGAGAAGAATAAGGAGAAGGAGAAGCAGTAGAAGCAGAAGAAGCAGAAGCAGGAGAAGCAGAAGCAGAAGAAAAAGAATAAGCATAAGAAGCAGAATCAGAGGGAGAAGCAGAAGAAGGAGAAGCAGAAGCAGAAGAAGCAGCAGAAGGAGAAGCACAAGCAGAAGAAGATGCAGAAGGAGAAGCAGAAGAAGGAGAAGGCGAAAGAGAAGGATTAGGAGTAGGAGAAGCAAAAGTATAAGCAGAAGCAGAAAGAGACGCAGAAGGAGAAGCAGCACGAGAAGTAGGAGAAGCAGGAGAAGCAGAAGCAGGAGAAGCAGAAGAAACAGAAGACGCAGAAGCAGAATGAGAAGCAGAAGGAGAAATTGAAGCAGAAGCAGAAGCAGAAGGAGAAGCAGAAGCAGAAGGAGAAGCAGAAGAAGGAGAAGGAGAAGCAGAAAGAGAAGCAGAAAGAGAAGCAGCACGAGAAGTAGGAGAAGCAGGAGAAGCAGAAGCAGGAGAAGCAGAAGAAACAGAAGACGCAGAAGCAGAATGAGAAGCAGAAGGAGAAATTGAAGCAGAAGCAGAAGGCGAAGCAGAAGCAGAAGGAGAAGCAGAAGAAGGAGAAGGAGAAGCAGAAAGAGAAGCAGAAAGAGAAGCAGCACGAGAAGTAGGAGAAGCAGGAGAAGCAGAAGCAGGAGAAGCAGAAGAAACAGAAGAAGCAGAAGCAGAATGAGAAGCAGAAGGAGAAATTGAAGCAGAAGCAGAAGCAGAAGGAGAAGGAGAAGCAGAAGAAGGAGAAGGAGAAGCAGAAAGAGAAGCACAACGAGAAGCAGGAGAAGCAGAAGCAGGAGAAGCAGAAGCAGAAGAAACAGAAGAAGGAGAAGAAGTAGAAGAAGAAGGAGAAGCAGAAACAGAAGGAAAAGCAGAAAGAGAAGCAGGAGAAGCAGAAGAATCAGCAGCAGGAGAAGCAGAAGCAGAAGAAGCAGAAGCAGAACCTGAAGCAGAAGGAGAAGCAGGAGAATCAGAAGAAGCAGAATCTGGAGAAGCAGAAGCAGAAAGAGAAGCAAAAGCAGAAGGAGTAGCAGAAGGGGAAGCAGAAGAAACAGAAGAAGCAGAGGCAGTAGCAGAAGAAGCAGAAGATGCAGAAGCAGAAGGAAAAGCAGAAGAACGAGAAGGAGAAGGAGTAGGAGAAACAGAAGGAGAAGCAGAAAGAGAAGCAGAAGAAGGAGCAGGAGAAGGAAAAGCAGCAGGAGAAGCAGAAAGAGCAGCAGAAGGAGAAGCAGGAGATGCAGAAACTTGAGAAGCAGAAGCAGAAGAAACACAAGAAGGACAAGAAGCAGAAGCAGAAGGAGAACCAGAAACAGAAGGAGAAGCAGGAAGAGAAGGAGGGAAAGCAGAAGAAGCAGAAGCAGGAGAAGCAGAAGCATAAGAATGTGAAGAAGCAGAAGGAGAACCTGAAGCAGAAGGAGAAGCAGGAGAAGCAGAAGAAGCAGAATCTGAAGAAGCAGAATAAGAAGCAGAACGAGAAGCAGAAGCAGAAAGAGAATCAAAAGCAGAAGGAGAAGCAGAAGAAAAAGAAAGAGTAGAAGCAGAAGCAGTTGTAGCAGAAGCAGAAGCAAAAGCAGAAGAACAAGAAGGAGAAGGAGAAACAGAAGGAGAAACAGAAGGAGAAGCAGAAAAAGCAGAAGGAGAAGCAGAAGCAGAAGGAGAAGCAGAAGAAGGAGAAGGAGAAGCAGAAAGAAAAGCAGAAAGAGAAGCAGGAGAAGCAGAAGCAGAAGCAGAAGAAACAGAAGAAGGAGAAGAAGCAGAAGCAGAAGGAGAAGCAGAAACAGAAGGAGAAGCAGAAAGAGAAGGAGGGGAAGCAGAAGAAGCAGCAGCAGGACAAGCAGAAGCATAAGAATCGAAGAAGCAGAAGCAGAACCTGAAGCAGAAGGAGAAGCAGGAGAAGCAGAAGAAGCAGAATCTGGAGAAGCAGAAGGAGAAGCAGAAGCAGAAAGAGAAGCAAAAGCAGAAGGAGAAGCAGAAGGAGAAGCAGAAGAAACAGAAGAAAGAGAAGCAGTAGCAGAAGAAGCTGAAGATGTAGAAGCAGAAAACGAAGCACAAGAAATAGCAGAAGAACGAGAAGGAGAAGGAGAAACAGAAGAAGAAGCAGAAGTAGAAGCAGAAAGAGAATCAGGAAAAGCAGAAGAAGCAGAAGCAGACGTAGAAGTAGAAGAAGGAGAAGGAGAAGCAGAAGCAGAAGAAGAAGCACAAGGAAAAGCACAAGCAGAATGCGATGCAGAAGGAGAAGCAGGAGAAGCAGAAGAAGCAGAAGCAGAAGGAGAAGAACTAAAGAGAAGAAGCAGAAGCAGAAGC
This sequence comes from Dipodomys ordii, assembly GCF_000151885.1. NCBI lineage: Eukaryota > Metazoa > Chordata > Mammalia > Rodentia > Heteromyidae > Dipodomys > Dipodomys ordii. Next base: position 913 of record NW_012293209.1, on the reverse strand, counting down.
AGAAGTAGAAAGAGAAGCCGACGAAGAGAAGCAGAACGAGAAGCAGGAGAAGCAGAAGAAGCAGAAGCGGGAGAAGCAGAAGAAGAAGAAACAGAAGAAGGAGAAGGAGCAGAAGCCGAAGGAGAAGCAGAAGCAGAAGGAGAAGCAGAAAGAGAAGCAGGAAAAGCAGAAGAAGCAGAAGCAGGAGAAGCAGAAGCAGAAGAAACAGGAGAAGGACAAGAAGCAGAAGCAGAAGGAGAAGGAGAAACAGAAGGAGAAGCAGAAAGAAAAGGAGGGGAAGCAGAAGAAGCAGGAGAAGCAGAAGCAGAAGAAGCAGAAGCAGAACCTGAAGCAGAAGGAGAAGCAGGAGAAGCAGAAGAAGCAGAATCTGGAGAAGCAGAATGACAAGCTGAAGGAGAAGCAGAAGCAGAAAGAGAATCAAAAGCAGAAGGAGAAGCAGAAGAAACAGAAGAAGCAGAAACAGTAGCAGTTGCAGCAGAAGGAGAAGCAGAAGGAAAAGCAGGAGAACAAGAAGGATAAAGAGAAACAGAAGCAGAAGGAGAAGGAGAATCAGAAGGAGAAGCAGAAGAAGCAGAAGTAGAAGCAGAAGGAGAAACAGAAGCAGAAGAAGCAGCAGAAGGAGAAGCAGAAGCAGAAGAAGATGCATAAGGAGAAGCAGGAGAAGGAGAAGAAGCAGAAGCAGAAGGAGAAGTAGAAGTAGGAGAAGGAGAAGGAAGAGCCGCAGAAGCAATAGGTTAAGCAGAAGGAGAAGCAGAAGCAGAATGAGAAGAAGAAAGAGAAGGAGTAGAAGCAGAAGAAGCAGGAAAAGAAGAAGCAGAATAAAGAGAACAAGAAGGAGAAGGAGAAGAAGAAGAAGAAGAAGAAGAAGAAGAAGAAGAAGAAGAAGAAGAAGAAGAAGAAGAAGAAGAAGATG